>NW_027270154.1:0-226176 GCF_030848805.1 Temnothorax longispinosus | reverse complement strand
TAGGTATGGGGCGTCAAAACAAACCCCCTCCACCGTCCCCTCCGGCGCCAGGGGCGTGGCCAGACTGTCTGCCCACGTGACCTCGGAGCTCTCTGATTGGCTGCCGCGTGAGGGGTGGGGGTAAAATGGAGCGATTTGATTGGATACCCCATACCTACCCAGCGTTTTGATTGGATACCCCATACCTACCCAGCGTCTGATTGGCCCTCCCTCCCTTGAGGTGTCTAGTGTCTAGTGATTTTTTGGGGGGGACTGCACGTGGTGGAAAACTACGAGTCAAAAATGGCGGATTCAAATGGAGCGTTTTGATTGAATACCCCATACCTACCCAGCGTCTGATTGGCCCTCCCACCCCTGAGGCGTCTAGTGCCTAGGGTCTTTTTTGGGACTGCACGTGGTGGACGACTACGAAACAAAAATGTCGGATTCAAAATAGTAACTAAATGGAGCGTTTGGATTGGATACCCCATACCTACCCGGCGTCTGATTGGCTCTCCCGCCTAAAGTGTCCAGCGTCTTTTTGGGCCTGCACGTGGCGGACGACGCTGAAGTCACGCGGTAAAATAGCGGAAGAGCCGGCCAGCGCCATTTTGGTGGGAGCACGTGGTAGACGACGTTAAGCTCGAAAAAAGGATATGATGCTAAGATGCCGAAAACGGAAAGTGGAATTTTTAAGAGCGTTTTGCCTCGAGGGGAGGGAGAAACAGGAACGGACAGGTTCGCTTTGTGACGTGACACAATCCAACTTTTTTGTATCGAAGGAATTTTATGATTTATGACGGCGTTCTTTTAGGACTTGGGTCTGGACAGAAATGACCAGGCTTGTATCGAGACGTGACGAATCCAACCTTTTTTTGTATCAAAGAGTTTTTATGATTTATGACGGTGTTCCTTTTAGGACTTGGGTCTGAACAAAGAGTTTTCGAAATAAATAAATACGCTTGGTTTCTAAGATTTGCTCATGTATTACTTATTTCCTGCGGAAACGAGGTTGTAAAACAGGAACGGACAGGTACGCTTTATGACGTCATGCAACTATTCCGTTTTAAATAAAAGTTTTTATTATTGAACGCATTCGAAAATTTACGATTTAGAAACTGACCAATCCTGAAAAAAATAAGAGAAAAAGGAATTTGTTGCGAAGAACGTGAGGATTGAAGAAAAATAGAAAAAAGTAGAAGTTACAAAAAAATGTTTTTACTACAAATTCTTCTTCATAGAAAAAAATACAATTTAGTCGCTTATAAAGTAAAGCTGTAGATAAAATGTTTAAACAATAATGTTATAAAATTTACAATCCGCGATTCGACAAAATTATATTCTTTTATCTAAGTACATACAAAGAATTATTTATTAAATGATTTAAAAAGATAAAAAGAGCTCGAATAGATTTTTGTTGTTCCTTTATTTTTTTAGAAATATTTTATTTAAAATTAAAAAAATTTTTAACTATTACGTTTTTCGTATAAAATTTTTAGCCGATCACTTTATTAACAAATTCTCTTAGCTTCCTATATAAACCACCTATATAACAGAATTTTTAGTTTAAACTAAAAAAATTCTAGAAAAGTCTAGACAAATCTAAAGTTTTCTAATTTTCTATCTGCGCGCGCAGACTAATTTTTCTACAACGTTACAGACGAAGTTAACGTTTTGACTAACGTTACGAAGCAAAATCATTCGAGTCCCAACGTTCGAAGCGACAAGTTTGCCAGTGAAAAAGTATAACTCTCTCATCCGACTTTTCGATTGGAGTGAGTGTGTGTCAGCCGATATTACGAAGAAATAAGAACAATGGCTAGTCACAGAGAAGACGCTAATAATTCTGAGAAGCGGATGTTCACTCGCGATATTCCTGATAAAGGGATTCCCGATAAGGGACGTGACTTCGAGGGAAGAAACGAGCAATTACATATGCTGTTATCGACAACATATGGACTCAACAGCTCCCATACGAAGAGAATTCATGTGGGTTTGCAAGCAACATCCGAGGGAGTTTTCGTGCCGTTGGTCAAATTAACCGGCAACTGTGCGGACGGCGTTTATTTCGACGAGAAATCGTGGCAGCAGTTTCAAGAGAACATGGGACTCGTGAGCGAATATTTAAATGGAGAAAGCAAATTGAAGCCGAATTCTATCTCCATTAACAATATCTCCGTCAATTTTACTTCGGCCTACGGAGCAAGATCCATATTGCTGGCGTACAAGGAAAACGAGGAAGATACTTCTGCCAGGACGAATCAACGAACAGGCGAGGAAAATTGTCCACCGACGAAGAAACGAAAAACATACGCTGTGGCAATTGTGATGCAGAAGCCTACATTTCTCGGGCTGAAAAATATTGCGAAATGTATCGATGCACATTTATTACATTTAAAATCAGTGGCCGATAATGTTAACAATTGCGCGCGTTATCTTATTAAGGAAATAGAGTTAAATCTTCCTAAAGGTTATATAGATGAGGATATTGTGAAATTAACTCTCAGAGGAAATTACTTCGACATCGAACTTAATGTACAAACGCAAATAACCGATTTAACTTTCCTCGATACGTATTTTAATATAGTAATGATACAACTTTGTGTGCTGCGACTTCCCGAAATCTGCCGTATAATTTTGTCGAATCGCGGATTGTAAATTTTATAACATTATTGTTTAAACATTTTATCTACAGCCTTACTTTATAAGCGACTAAATTGTATTTTTTTCCTATGAAGAAGAATTTGTAGTAATAAACATTTTTTTTTTGTAACTTCTACTTTTTTCTATTTTTCTTCAATCCTCACGTTCTCCGCAACAAATTCCTTTTTCTCTTATTTTTTCAGGTTTGGTCAGTTTCTAAATCGTAAATTTTTCGAATGCGTTCAATAATAAAAACTTTTATTTAAAACGGAATAGTTGCATGACGTCATAAAGCGAACCTGTCCGTTCCTGTTTTACAACCTCGTTTCCGCAGAAAATAAGTAATACATGAGCAAATCTTAGAAACCAAGCGTATTTGATATTTTCGAAAACTCTTTGTTCAGACCCAAGTCCTAAAAAGAACACCGTCATAAATCATATGGAACAAAGGCCTTAAATAAAAAAAAATATGGTTTTATGATTTTATTGTGGACAAGTCGGAAAAGGGATTATGGTATAGAACCTTTCTCCGAAAACTTTTTTTCACCTGAAAGGAAGGTAAGGAGAAAGTGAGCAGGAAGGTTTTGAATTTGCTAATCAGGGTCTTAGGTAGACATTTTTTGTTACGCCATTATTCTAGAAGTTTTTGGCTTTTTACACTGGAAGCTATTAATAAATCAATAAATTTCTCAGATGGGATAATAAAACCTTCTAGTTTCATGTTGGAATAAAGGCCTTAAATAAAAGAATATGGTTTTATGGTTTTATTGTGAACAAGATGGAAAAGTTTTATGACAAAAAATAACTTTTTTGCGAAAACCTTTCTCTTCCACCGGTAATGGAGAATGGGAAGAAAGTGGGCGGGAAAGTTTCAAATTTGGTAACCAATGGCTTAGGTAGAAAATTTTTGGCACGCCATTATTCTAGAAGTTTTTGGAAATATTTTCAACTATAAATGGTCTGTAATACTATAGCTGAGAGTTAGTCCTTATTTGTCCGAGTGTACTGGAGTCGTCTTGCAACGCTCTTAGCTAATCAGACAAGTAAAGTGTCGAAAATGTCTCTCCGCGCAACTTTGATCGATTTTTTTAAAGTGAGTTGCAATTTAAGCAAACACTTTAATAGGCTAGTGTTTGTAGAAGTGTTTAATGAGCGGAAGTTTGTAGAAGCAGTGACAATCGTCGAAGAGGCGAATTATAAACTTTTCGAACGTTTCGTGCGTGGGTGCTCTAGTACCCTGTTATGTGTTATGGATGAACTGGGTTACTGTAAAAGAAATCAAAGATTGGTGAATATCATTTTGTGCGAATTAGTAAATCGTAGAGATTTTCGTCACGAGGAAGAAGACGCAGGAAGAGGGCATATTGCTAGATTTTTGCGTCGTAACGGAAAAGGTAAGTGTTAGAAATAAAAATTGCACCTTAAAATTTTAATATAGTAGAGTTTATCATTAAAATTTAAATTAATTTAATAGACGATAACCGCATTGCCGCTGTCCTACCGGTCCGACGAGGACAGAGACGTCGAGCGGAAGAAAACATTGATGAGGAGGAAGTACCAGCACGTAAGTAGGAAATAATAAAATTAATTATTCATTTAAAAAAAAAAAAACAAATATTATAAATATTAAATTTTATAGGTAGAGCCAGAATCGTTGCACCACTGCCCGCAGACAACATCCCCGTCATCGATTTATCTTCCGGTAAGAGTCTAATAATAACACGTAAAAGCTAATACTTGCAATATTTGTATAATAAATCAAATATAATTTATACTGTTTTAGATGACGATGAAGAACAAGAGGAGGTGGAAGAAGAAGAAGCAGAACAAGAAGAGGAGGTGAGAATTGTGAGCTCACCCGATTCGGTCATATTTACGCCGCGTGGTAAGTTTTTAAAAAATAAGATAAGATAAAAATTTAGCGGCGAATAAAAGAAATAACGAAATGTTACATTTTACCAGAAAGGGAAGTAGAAGAAGAAGAACAAGAATCGGAATCAGATGATGTTTCGACGATCGACGATGTAATCGAGCGAATATTGATGGAAGACGACGATGAGGAGGAGGAAGAGGAGGAGGAGGAAGAGGGGGAAGAAGAACAAGAAGTTCGAAACGCAGAAGAGTCGCAGGAGGTGATGGACGAGGTGGAGGAGGAGGAGGAGGAGGGGGAGGAGAGTGATAATAATATCAATAATATTGACGATGATATTATTATTAGTGAAACCGATGACGATGACGATGACGACGACGACGACGAGAGATACGCACCTAACAATTATGAAGGTAATAATATTTGACTATTATATTTTTAATTCCGTAATTTTTATCGTTTTAATCACAAGTAATTATTTCTGATTAGATGTTTCTTACTCGCCGGTTCGACCCTTGTCTCCGGAAAATTAATAAGAGACAAAGATTAAAAAAAAAAAAGAACGTCAACCTACACTAGTGATAAAAGCAACTAAAGGTGAGTTACCTTAGTATGCTCTATCGCGGTCGTGAAAAAAATTTTTAACTTTTTAAACGTAATATAAATCAATATTGTATGAGACTAAGTTTTTTAATTTTTTAGTACAGTCGGGCGGAGGTGGTGCGGACCGTCCTACCGATGCTGTTGCTCCGAACACTGAGGATGATGATAATGTTTCGCAAACGCAGAGTGCTAGCGAGGAGGAGGAGGAGAATACTGTTGCTGCCGACGCTGACGGATCTCAAACGCAGAGAGACGGAGAGGTGGAGGTGGAGGAGGAAAATACCCCCGTGGAGAGGGTGCAAGAGGAACATCAGGAGCAGGCACGTCAGCAGGATCACCATCAGCATCAGCATCATCACCAGGTCGGACAATTTAATTATATAGATTTAGTGGCAGAAAACGCGCGTCAATTTAGAAATTTCCGGATACTCGGTAGAGAGGCCAGTTTTCGAGTACGACCGATACCCGAAGGCGAGGATACCGTGCGTTGGTTGGAAAACGCGTTCCGCGAGATTCACGCGTATGCGTTACGTTCGACTGGGCCGGGAGATTACGTCGGCTTATCGTTCGAGTCGGCGGAACTAACGCACGGTCCGGCGGGGCTATCGTTTCGCCCAGCGCGAGACTTAACATCCGAGAGTATATGGGATCTCGTGAGTTCGATCGCGCAAAGTAACGGAGGAATAGATATCGCGCAAAATTTCGACGTGCGCGTTTTCAACGTTGCGATGCCAGTAGGTCGTGGGGGTGCGACAAATAGATTAACAGCCATCGTTAAGCGGTCAATTGTAGATCTCGGGAATAGCGATAATTTATGTCTACCTCGTTCCCTCGTGTTGGCACGAATTTATCGCGAGCGCGGAAATCTACGTACGGGAGTGTTGCACGACAGGTGGAATTCCGTAAGATGCCGGACTTCCGTGCTTCAACGTGAATTAGCGTTGGAGCTGGTGAGGAACGCCGGTGTTACGATACCCGAAGAAGGGTGCGGAATTCCGGAGGTTGCACGTTTTCAACATTTTCTCGCAAATGAAAATATAGCAATAATCATATATAATTCCAACAACTTTGGCAGCGGCGCGAATCCTTTGTACGACGGTGCCGAATTACTCGCCTCGTTAGAACGCGAACCTACATGGCGTTTAAATATTATGTATTACGAGCGTTCGCGTCATTACAACCCCATATTAAATTTGAATGCTGCCGCCGGTACTCAAAAGGAATTTTGCGTGTCGTGTAACACTGCGTATCGTAAAGGCAGAGGACATCGCTGTTCGAAAAAATGTCCGCGCTGTTACGCTACACCCTCGTGCGAGAATCCCGAAGTAGAAATTGTCAAGTGCGCGGCGTGTAATCGTGCGTTTTTCGGAAACTCGTGTTTCAAACGTCATCTCGCGCAAAAATCTTACGACGGTAAATCGCTCGCGAGCGTCTGCAGTTCCGTGAAGATTTGCGATAATTGCGGGCGATTCGTCAAGAGAGGTTCGCGACACGAATGCGGCGTTTCGTATTGCAAGACGTGTTGTTCGTTGCAGTCCGCTAATCATTTATGTTTTATGCGGCCTCTTCGACGTAATGCCGACGTAAACGAAGACCCTGGCGAGGGTACGAGTACTACGCTGGCACGGGGAGAGGCATCGCTTGGAAACGAAAATGACGGGGTGAATGCAACGAACAAGCGTGATAGCAAAAAAGAACGCGTCGCATTCGTGTTCTATGATTTCGAAACGCGTCAAGACGAGACGCTCGAAGGTACGGACAACGTCAAAGTTCACGTACCGACTCTCTGCGTCGCGCAACAGATTTGCGAAGCGTGCGCCGCGATAGACGACATGTCGGAGCGATGCCGTTGGTGTGGAGTGCGCGAGTTTGTATTTCGGCGCGATCCTGTAAAAGAGTTCGTCGATTTTGTAACGCGAACGACAAAATGTAAAAAAAAAATTATTTGCATCGCGCATAATGCGAAAGCGTTCGATGCGCAATTTATTCTAAAGTATTTAGTCGAAAATACGGAAAAGACTGAAGAGCCACAAGTAATTTTAAACGGAACGAAAATTGTCGTGATGACGGTAGGACATACAAAATTTATCGATAGCTTAAATTATATGCCTATGAAATTATCCGAATTACCTAAAGCTTTCGGGCTGCAGGATACATTGGATAAAGGTATTTTTCCACATTTGTTTAACACCCGCGAAAATCAAGATTATATCGGTCCGATACCCGACACACGATATTTTTCTCCCGAGCAAATGAAACCGAAAGAACGCGAACACTTTCTTTCGTGGCACGCGGAGATGACGCGTAACAACTTTATTTTTAATTTTCAAAGTGAAATTATTAAATATTGCCGTAACGACGTGGATATTCTTCGACGCGCGTGCATGGCTTTCAGAAAAATTTTTTTGGAATGCGGGAACGTGTGTCCGTTCGAAGAATGCACGACTATCGCTTCCACGTGTATGAGAGTTTTTCGCAAAAACTTTCTGCGCAAGGAGGAAATAGGAATCATTCCGGCGGGAGGATACAGATTCGCCGATAATCACTCGCGTAAAGCTCTACAGTGGCTGGTGTGGATGGAGCACGAGCTCGGACATCCCGTAATTCACGCAGGGCGAGGGCGCGAGCATAAAATCGACGGTACGCGCGTTGACGGATATTACGAGACGCCGACTAATGACGACGACGACGACAACGAGACGCGACGTTACGTACTACAATTTCACGGTTGCTTTTGGCACGGATGTCCCACATGTTTTCAAGTGAATCGCGATAGAAAGCCTTCGACCGCGAATCGCGAGGACACGATCGACGCGCGCTACGAACGAACACTCGCGATGACATGTCGTCTCCGAAGGAGGGGGTACCTCGTGACGGAGATGTGGGAGTGTGATTTCGACCGTGAGTTGCGAGAAAATCAGGCGATGAAAGATTATGTAGAAAATCATCCGTTACTGAAACACGCACCTCTCGATCCTCGCGACGCATTTTACGGAGGACGCACGGGAAACATCGCCACCCGACGCGAAATTCGGGGTACGGAGAAAATACGTTACGTGGACGTATGCTCTCTGTACCCATACGTATTGAAAACCGGTGCTTTTCCGATCGGTCACCCCGATATTTTTATCGGTGAAGAATGCCGAGCGATAATCGGAACTGCACCGAATTATAATTTTGATTCGATCGAAGGTCTCATCCGATGCAGAGTACTTCCACCGCGCGATCTTTTTCACCCGGTACTCCCATATCGCGTACGCGGAAAATTAATGTTCGCGTTATGTCGTAGCTGCTGTGAAACGTTCTCGCAGGCCGCGTGCACTCACGATAACCCCGCCGATCGTGAATTCGAGGGTACTTGGGTATCCGTCGAATTGCGCAAAGCCGTCGAGAAGGGTTATCTCGTGACAAAAGTGAGCGAAATATGGCAATATAAAGTTGCGCGATATGACCCCGGTACTCGGCAGGGCGGTTTGTTCGCCGAATACATAAATACATTTTTAAAATTAAAACAAGAAGCTAGTGGGTGGCCGAGCGATTGTCATGACGACGAGGCGAAAGAACGATACCTGCGAGAATATGCGGAAACCGAGGGTGTTGTTCTCGATAAGGACAACATCGTGCGGAATCCTGGCCTGCGCTCGGTCGCGAAACTCTGTTTAAATTCTTTCTGGGGGAAATTCGGCCAGCGAACCAATCTGCCTCAGACCGAGGTCGTGAAATCTTGTTTGCGTTTCATGACTTTGCTCACGAGTCCCGAGCACGAGATAATCGACATATTACCCGTCAACGACGAGGTAATATATGCTTCGTGGCGGCTACGAGAAGAGGCCGTCGTGGCTTCCCCATTGACAAATGTCGTGATCGCGGCGTACACGACGGCACATGCGCGCTTAAAACTATACGAATATTTAGAAGCATTAGATAGACGCGTTTTATACTACGATACCGACTCTTGTATATATGTAAGTACAGGCGATCCGAACGAGTACGAACCGCGTACCGGTAACTTCCTCGGCGACATGACGGACGAACTCGAGAGCTACGGCAACGGCAGCTATATCGAGAAGTTCGTGTCGGGCGGACCAAAATTCTACGCTTATATTGTTCGTACTCCGGACGGACGTACTGTAGAGTCGTGTAAAGTAAAAGGTATTACTTTAAATTATAGGAATTCTTTAGCTGTAAATTTCAATAGTATTAAAAACTTAATAATACAAAGAGAGAGAGAGGGTAGAGGAGAAGAGGAAGAGGGAGGAACGTCGTCGGCGGGGACGACGATAAATCTACGCTTTAGTGCAATTCGGCGCACCGCGTTTCATGAAATCGTAACTCGCGAAGAAACAAAAACGTGTGCACCGGTATTGGTAAAACGTAGATTTATCAATAATCGTTATTCACTTCCGTACGGTTACGTGGAGTGAATAACTTTTTCTCCTTCTTCTTCTTCTTTATTTTTAAGTTAGACTAACACGTTTTCTGCCACATTAGGGTAAAAAAAAAAAAAAATGTTCTCGTATTATATTGTAAATAATTTTTTAATTTTGTAAAAATAGTTGTAAGTGCGTAAAAGGATTTTTGTACATATGTAACTAAAAATATAATGTAGCGATATGGAAATATATTCTGTGCGTGTTTAAATATAAAATTTCTTGAAATTTGTGATTTCTTTCCTAAAAAAATCTTTGAAAAAATAAAATATTTTCACATTTAAAGCGTAAATAGTTGTTGTATCATATAATTTCACCCCCTCCCGCGCTTATTTTTTCTCTCTCCGGTCGGAGCATCGCGTACAAGCTCGTCGACGCGATGCTCTCGCTGCGGAATCGTAATAAGCTAAGACGAGCGGATAAGCTTATGCCCACCGCGGCGCGCGAATCAGCTGATCAACGGCCGCGGTGATGTTCGCTCGCGCGAGCGTTTGCGGGGGTACGCTGGTGCGCGCGTTCGGGCCGCCGCCGCCGCCGCCGCCGCCGCCGCCGTTGATTACCTTATCCCCTCCTCTCCCCCCGCTCCTCTCCTCCTCAAATTATTCTTTTTGAAGTCACGCGCGGAATTCGAGTCAATCATTTCGCAAAATGGACGTGCGCTGGAAACATCCCTGGACGTCGATCGTGTGCGGACCCACCGGATGCGGGAAGACGATCTTCGTGAAAACCTTTCTCCGACAACTATCTCACATGTCCGACGTGCGTTTCGAGAGAGTTTTGTTTTATTACGCCGAGTGGCAGGAGGCTTATCGTCAATTACAATACGACGCGCGCGAGGAAGCAACGGTGAAGAAAAATATAATTGAATTTCGCGAGGGATTGCCACGTCCGGAAGATTATTCCGCCGATCCGCTTTCCCCTAAATTGGTGATAATCGACGATCTTATGAGAGAATCGTCATCGAGCGACGCGATCGTAGATCTCTTTACCAAAGGTAGTCATCATAAGAATCTCAGCGTAATTCTCATCTCGCAAAATCTTTTTCATCAGGGACGCGGGCAACGCGATATATCGCTCAATGCAAATTACATCGTGGTTTTCAAGAATCCTCGCGATCGTGCGCAAATTCGTCATTTAGCGCGTCAAGTCTTTCCCAACGATCCAAAGTTTCTAGAAGAGGCGTACTACGACGCCACGTCGAGACCGCACGGGTATCTACTGCTCGATTTGAAACAATCGACTCCGGACGAATATCGATTTCGAACGTGTATCTTTCCCGACGATACGGCACATTTCGTTTACGTACCGCGCAGATCATTTTCCAACGGCTACGTATAAAAGACTCGCACTAGCGCACACGCTGGTCAGTCGTGTAATTTTCTCGCGATGGAAAAGAAAGAAAATAACGCAAAATCAGACAAAGCGACGAAAAACGCCAGACGCTCGATCGGAAAGAAAAATACCTGTCTTCTCGAGGCGTTGCTGTATTTGAACAAAAATCAACGCGCGACCTTCTTACGGACCGCTGACGATAAATTAATACGGTGTATCAGCGAATGCGTTTTCAACACGCTCAAAGGTAACGTTCCGCTCGAACGACGTGAAAAAAAACGATTGAGCAAACACAAAGCGACGCTGCGTCGCATCGCGTCAAAAGGCAGTAATTTGAAGGCTAAAAGAAAGCTATTGGTACAACAAGGTGGATTCTTACCTTATATTATCGGTCCTATATTAGCCGCCTTACTGTCGCGAATTATCGGCGGTAGAGATTAAAAGGTGCGTTATGGAAAGGGCAAAAAAGATGGTTTTGATCACTACGGAAAATCTCGAAAGAATGCAGCGTCAATTATCGCAACAAACGCTCCCCACCGCGTTTGCCGCCGTCGGTAGCGAACGAACGAAGGAAAATAGCGAAAATTCGGAGAACACCAATATTTCAGTGCGTACACCGGGAACACCTCTATCGCGACTCGATGCGGAGATGAGTCTCATTCTTAATTCACCCTTACCACTCGACGTCGGGGAGAAATGGAAAAAATATAAAGAGGCACTTTGGCGATATCTTCATTTTGTTCGTGTAGCGCGAAAGCGAAATCGGGACGCGCGCAACGATGAAGGGGACGAAAATGCGGACAACGATATTCGTCGTGACGACATCAACGACGTCGACGACGACTACGAAACGACGACAACGCGCGATCTCGAATCGGTTTCACACTCTAGCGGTATTATGGCGAAAAATGACGTCGCGGCCGCCGCCACTGCTGCTGCTGCTGCTGCTACCGTCACGTCAAACGAGCGTAATATGTCGAAAAGCACTAAAAGAATACTGGATAGCGTACCAAAAACTTATCGCGCGAATGCTCGCTTATTGTTAAAGTATTTGTTCGATAAAGCAGTTCCGAGTAGAATTAGCTGGAACGAAGATGGAGTCGTCACTATAGACGGCAGCGTTATAAAAGATTCGAATATCGACGACCTGATAAACGAAGCTATGCGCGAAAGAAAAACCGTGAAAGCAACGGGGAGACTTCAGTTCGCACGATTACTTCGCGTCTTAAACGTCCCCTCGATACTAGTGAGAAATAAGGAATTATTAACCGCTAGTTCTTCTTCGAATATCGCGACATTTCGTCCTCTCAGGAGTTCCACACCGTCGGAGACACCGAAAAGTACCGTTGATTCGCAGCAGCAGCAGGCGAAGAAAAGACGCTTACTCGATTGGAGTAAACAGAAATGACGGAACTTGAAAAATTCTACTACGATCCGCGACATTACGCGGGCTATTCGGCAACGGATAATCTGACGCGCGCCGCTAAACCAAATTTCTCCCGTAACGAAGTCACGCGTTGGCTCGAAACGCAAGACGCTTACACGTTGCATCGTCCATCGCGCAAAAAATTTCCACGGTTGCATTACAACGTGTCGAATATCGACGATCTGTGGGAGGCCGATTTGATCGAGCTCCGAAATCTCAAAAGTTACAACGACGGATATTCGTATGTTCTGGTGATTATAGACGTACTTAGTAAATATGCCTGGGTAGAACCGCTACGAGACAAAACGAGTGAGCACGTGACGACGGCTTTCCAGCGCGTGCTCTCGAAAAGCGACGGGCGCGTACCGGTATACTTACAAACGGATAAAGGTAAAGAATTTATCGGACGTCCGTTGCAAAAGTTTCTGGAAGAAAACGACATTCGTTTTCGCGTGGCCCGTAATCCGGATATCAAAGCTGCCGTCGTCGAGCGCTTCAACAGAACGTTGAAGGAGCGAATGTGGCGCTATTTTACGCATAAAAATACGCGGCGCTACGTCGATGTTTTGCAGGATATCGTAAGCGCTTACAATCACACCCGTCATTCCTCCATCAGAATGCAGCCGGCTGTCGTTACGAGAGAAAACGCTCGTGTCGCGCGCGAAAATATAGTTCGACGATGGAGGAAGAGCGAAAAGATGAAACGCGCACGAAAAGCTAAATACAACGTCGGAGAACTCGTTCGCGTCAGTAGAGCAAAAGCTACCTTCGAGAAAGGATACGAGGCGAGGTGGAGTGAAGAGATATTTCGAATTCACCGCGTTCTCGAGTGGCGAAAACCACGCGTGTACGAACTGAGCGATTTAGCGGATGAGGTCATAGACGGTATTTTTTATGAACAGGAATTAGCTAGAGTTGAGAAAAACTTGCGGGAAGAAGAGTTTATCGTCGATCGCGTGATAAAGACCAGGGGACGCGGCGCTAATAAACAGGTGTTAGTTAGCTGGCGCGGTTATCCCAGCAAATTCGACACTTGGATCCCCGCTTCGAATTTAACTTCTCTTCCTCAAGATGAGGGACGATCAATTTCTCATGGTACTTCCGAGCAATAGCAGTATGCGCTATTTCCCGGAAAATAGAACCTCGTCATTCGTTACGGAATTACCTCAAACTGTTCACTTACACGGCGAATGGGAAGTCGCGCTTAGCGAGATTCAATTTCCAAGTACTCTTTCACACTTGCGCTATCAAGAAAATGAAATCTACTTCTTCGATACTAAACCGGGGGAGAAAGAAGCACAGGTGGCGAGGAAAGGCACAATATGGTACGGTCTTTACAAAAATACCAGAGAACTTATCTCAGCGATTAATGAAACATGCAAACAAGCTGACTCGCACTTTTATTTGGATCAACATGAACAGACTGGAGGAAAAATCCTCATCAGCATTAACTGTAACGCAAGCGAATGCGATCTAATACATTATATGAGCGTTTCCGATACTCTTCTACAAATACTCGGTTTAGGTCATGCTCTTCTCAATATTCCCGTATACTATGGCGAATTATATGCCAGGCGCAACGCAATTAATCCTATTTCCAAAAAAGTGTTTACTGCGAATTATATTAAACTTGGATTTTTTAACGAAAGTAAAGGTGCACGCGAAACAGCTTTCTATAGTCGTGAACCTTGTAGTTTGCAGCGCGGTATTCCAGATAAAATGTTCGTTTATTGCGATATTTGCGAGCCTTATGTAACAGGAGACGTGCAAACTCCTCTTCTCCGAATAGTGCCGGTCGAGACATACCGCTATAATCACGTGGAGGCTTACGGAACGAATCAGGTGAAACATTTCTCTCCGCTGCATTATATTCCATTACGCAAAACAAATTTCCGCACGATTGAAATAGATATAAAAGATCAACTCGGAAAAAATATACCATTCGAATCCGGGACGTTGACGGTGACATTGCACTTTAGACGTTTCCAGTAAGACCGTGGCGGAGTGTCGTCGTCGAAAAGAATAAAAATTAATTTCAGTACAATGGACTACGAATATTACGATTCACATCAGAGCGGACGAGGCGGAGGAATTCCACGAGTTTTCGTCGGAGCATCCTATCAACGAGGTCATGGAATCGGTAGTTTTCTCGGCGGATTATTCAGAAAGGTACTGCCTTTCCTAAGTAGAGGCGCGCGTGCGGTCGGTAAAGAAGCTTTACGCGCGGGTATCAATGTGATGAAAGATGTCGACAATAATACACCGTTGAAGGAGGCGCTCAAAACTCGCCTCAAGGAATCGAGTGGAAATCTTAAAAGAAAAGCACAGGAGAAGATAAGCAGCCTGATGAAGGGATCGGGGTATAAAGTAACCGCAAAAAATTCAGCGTTTCAGTTTCCCCTCGGCATCCACGACAGTCGCGTCGCAGTTCGTAAACGTCGTCGTCCTCAAACGGACAAAAGAAAATCATCAAAGATCAAGAAGAAGAGAACAACGATCAAAAAATCATCGAAGAAGAAGAATACTCGTGCTGTAAACAGAAAGTCATCTACCACCGCTACGAGACAACGTCGTCGTCGAGTTAGCGTCAAGAAACGCAGTGTATCCGACATATTCTCTTAATCGTCGCGCGCGCACGAACCAAGAATTCAAGGAGTAGAGAAGGAGGATAAGCATGTCTTTTCTCCACACACATTCGAACGAGTGTTTAAAAAGTGAACTCGATTTCTTCTCATTGCCACCCACTCAAACTAGTATCGAGAGCTCGCAATGGATTTATTACAAGCCCATAACCTCCCTCGGGGACGACGCGCCTATAGAATTCGTCATACCCGGTCACGGGGAAGACTACCTGGACCTCACTCACACCATGTTGAGTCTTCGCATACGCGTAGAAACTTCTCCCCTAGCAGGCGGCGGTGGCGACAACGAAACAAGTACACCAGGGGGAAGTGCGTTCAAAGTAGGCCCCGTAAATCATTTACTGCATTCCATGTTCAATCAAATCGACGTATATTTCAATCAAAAGCTCGTCTCACCCCCAAACAACGCTTACGCGTACCGCGCGTACATAGAGGCGTTGTTAAATTATTCTTCACCCGCAAAAACTTCCCATCTGACCTCTTGTCTGTGGGACATGGATACCCCCGGACTCATGGACGCACTCGTAGATTCAGAAACACCAAATCCGGCTCTCGTGAGACGCGCTCGTTACATTCACGAGGGACACGCGCTAGATCTCATAGGTCATCTTCATTGCGACGTTTTCAATCAAGATAAATTTTTAATTAACGGTGTGGAAGTTAGAATGAGACTCGTTCGTTCGAAGGATTCGTTTTGCCTTATGGAAAATACTTCGACGTCGAAAATACGCATTTTAGACGCCAGTCTGCTAGTGAGAAGAGCAAAAATAAGTCCTGGCATTTTACTCGCGCATGCGAAAATGTTGAGTCAAACTACCGCCAAATATCCCCTTACGAGAGTCGAAGTTAAAACATTTACGATTCACGCGGGTCTCGTAGGAGAATCGTTAGACAATGTAATACTCGGTCAACTGCCGAAACGGATAATAGTCGGTTTTGTCGATAACAGAGCGTTCAACGGCGATAGAAAATTAAACCCGTTTAATTTCAAAAACTACGGTATAAATTTCTTTTCGCTGTACGCCGACGGTATACAAATTCCCAGTAGACCGCTACAGCCGAGCTTCTCGAAAGACGAGCCACTCTACGTCGAAGCTTATCACACTCTCTTTTCGGGAACCGGTATACACTTTTTGAACGAGGGTAATTCTATAAGTAGAGAAGATTACGCCGAAGGATTCACACTTTTCGCCTTTGATCTTACACCAGACTTATCAGCCAATTTTGCCGGCCATTGGAACCTTGTGAAACATGGCAGTTTACGACTGGAAGTGCGATTTGAAAAAGCACTTACCACAACCGTTAATTGTATCGTTTACGCCGAGTTCGATAATGTTCTAGAAATCGATTCCACTCGTCAAATCATCGTCGACTTTGCCGGTTAAATGACAAATGTCGACAAATAATATTTCTCAGCTTTACGGTACATGCTTTATTTTTACCCCACCACCACCACTACTTATTTTACCCATCACATTTTCCTGCGTAAAGTCCTGCAAAAAGAGAGAGAGATTCAGTTTCACTCGAGACACGGACGTCGACGCTTCGCTTGAAAAAATAGAGAGTACATTTTGAACTATGGATCTGGTCATCGACATACAAGGTTTCCGTGATGTCAACGGAAAGTTTATTCCGAAAGAAGTCGCAGTTGTCGCGAATAACGCAGCGATCGCCGGACACTGGATTATGACGCCTCCCTATCCATTTGACGATCTACCCGAAAAGTCAAGACGTGAGAATAACTGGCTTTCGCGAAATTATCATGGAATCGAGTGGTTCGATGGTGAAACCAATCTCAAATGTTTCACGTTACATCTGCGAGAAATTACGCGACAAGTGCGCTACATCTACTGCAGAGGTGTGGAAAAGGCTCGTTACTTGAGTCATCTACTTTCCAGAAACATATATAATCTGGAAGAAATTTCTCCACCGTTCAAAAGTTTACCGGAGGCCCGAGAGTACAGTCAACGCTGCTCACATCACGGATTTCGTGTTTCGACTACGGACAAAATTGTTTGTGCGTTACGTAACGCTTTCAAATTGAAACGCTGGTTAGTCTTGCGAGACAACAGCGAATGCAACAGCAGCAGCAGCAGCAGCAGCATCGGCTCGACCTACGATACTATAAATCTCTCACACGTAAATTTGGACACAAGCGACGACGACGACGACGACGAGGGTGAAAAAACCGACGGTGACATCGCTATAAAAATAAAACAGTGGCAAAAAAATAACGAGACAGAAGAGAAAGAGGAAGAAGAAGTAACAAAAGTTTATTATTCAGTAGCGGGCGTAAGAAAAGAATACATCTTCAATAACGAACCGATACAACCATCTCCATCCAAGAACACTAGTGCGACAACACCAAAAGAGGTAAACCCCGAAATTATACAAATAATTCCTCTCGTGCGATCACCGCCTCGCTGTGTAAAAAATGAACTCGCTAGAAATCTTACATGCGTTGCATCATCTCAGTGTCAGATATGCGGGTGTATATCCTGCCGACAGACTGCCGAGGGTGTGGACGAGATCGACAGCCATCGTCGCTAACACGGACGATCACGATCGGCCCGGTCAACATTGGGTCGCTTTTTACATCGACGAGCAAGGAGCAGGAACGTATTTCGATAGCTACGGACTACCACCTTTGGACTCCAGATTCCTCTTACGCCTTCGTCGAAATTCCACTACGCATCGATGGAACACCGTGACGCTACAAGGAACGCTCTCTCAAACTTGCGGACAATACTGTTGTGTATTTTTATATTTCATGTGTAGCGGCTATAATCTTTGTCAGTTTCTTAATCTATTTAGCGACAATTGCGAGCGCAATGATCGTTTGATTGTAAAATTATTTCGTAAAATTTTTCTTCACAATAAAAGCGCATGCGTAAAACCTCACGTTGAATGCTGTCATGTTCAGGCGTGTACTTTTAAGAATAATTAAAAAAAATACTTATTCACCCGTATCAATGTATTATTTTATGTAATAAACATTGTTTGTATCTTCAACCCCTCCGTATATTTATTCATTCCTTTTTCTCTTACGTTAAAATAGTTGCACCATGTCATAAAGCGAACCTGTCCGTTCCTGTTTTCCCCTTCCCTCGAGGTAAAACGCTCTTAAAAATTCCACTTTCCGTTTTCGGTATCTTAGCATCATATCCTTTTTCGAGCTTAGCGTCGTCTACCACGTGTTTCCACCAAAATGGCGCTGGTCGGCTTTTCCGCTATTTTACCGCGTGACTTCAGCGTCGTCCGCCATGTGCAGGCCTAAAAAGACGCTGGACACTTTAGGCGGGAGAGCCAATCAGAAGCTGGGTAGGTATGGGGTATCCAATCAAAACGCGCCATTTAGTTACTATTTTGAATCCGACATTTTTGTTTCGTAGTCGTCCACCACGTGCAGTCCCAAAAAGACACTAGGCACTAGACGTCTCAGGGGAGGGAGGGCCAATCAGACACTGGGTAGGTATGGGGTATCCAATCAAAACGCTCCAATTAAATCCGCCATTTTTGTCTCGTAGTTTTCCACCACGTGCAGTCCCCAAAAAATCACTAGACACTAGACGCCTCAGGGGAGGGAGGGAGGGCCAATCAGACGCTGGGTAGGTATGGGGTATCCAATCAGAACGCTGGGTAGGTATGGGGTATTCAATCAAATCGCTCCATTTCACCCCCACCCCCCACACGGCAGCCAATCAGAGAGCTCCGAGGTCACGTGGGCAGACAGTCTGGCCACGCTCCTGGCGCCAGAGGGGTCGGTGGAGGGGGTTTGTTTTGACGCCCCATACCTATCCACTTACTACTTACGGCGTTACGCTCGGTAACAATTAGAGGACTCGGGTAACGATACATGATCAGTCCAGGGTTGGGTTTCATACGCATTCCAGAAGTTTCGTACGTACGTATAATACGTATTATACGTATTATACGTAGGATACGTAGGATACGTATCAAACTATGTATGATACCTCTGACACTATTATAACATAACCTATTTATAACCTTAACCCTTAACCTCATATATCAATTCAACCGAGGACACTTTGAAAAAAAACCTCCTCTTATATATCAAAACAGAGTAACAGACCTATTAAATATGCAGTCTGTAAATAAGAAACAAAAAAAGAGTAATATTGAAAATAATGAAAATGTAAGTATAGTATATGTTTTTAGTATACACTATACAGTAATTTCTGTCACTCGCTGTTCGCTGTAATATATTTTTGCTTTTATCGCGAGGATTTAATTTTAAAGCATGTATGGGCCAATTTGCGGTTATGCCGTAATTTTCTAATCAATTTTCAACATAGTCACATACTGTCACCTTTCAAATTAAACTTTAATTAATCATGAAAGAAAAGTGTATCTATAATATAATTGAAAACGTTTTAAATAAAGGATACATATTATTTAATATCTTAAACCAATTAATAAAATCCACAATTTCTGTTATATATGAGTCAAATTCAAATTTTAAATTTAAAGTTTAAATAAAAGTTATGTCATAGTTTTCAATTTTTTGTATTTCTATTTTACCAATATATTAAATATATTATATGTTTATATGTGTATATCTTATGATGTAATTGTAAAAATTAATATCTCTTTTATTGAGATATGTGTTTATATAGGTTGCTTTTGAAACACATGGACAACGTGGACCTGCACAAAATTTACCAGCTCAGTCGAAGAACGACATTGATATAGCGCTTGCAAAATTCTTTTTTGGTTGCAATATACCATTTAAAGTTGTTGAATCGATACATTTTAAAAATTTAATAGCTGCACTTAATCCTGACTATCACTTACCAGGAAGGAAATTCCTATCTAATAATTTATTGGATAAAGTTCATAAAGAAATTGTTAATGAACGCAAAGAACATTTGAAAAATAGTGAATGTGTGCTGCTTATTGACGGGTGGAAAAATTCTGCGACAAACAGCAAGCATGTCGTATGCACTGTTCATAATGCAGATTATAACAGGCAATTTTTTATTGAGTCATATGATATAACAGGACGCTCAGAAAACGCAGAACTATTATTAGAAGTTGTTAATCATTCAATTACTTTATCGAAAGACTTATATAACATGAATATTTTTGCAATAGTATCCGATAATGCGTCACCCATGATTAGCATGGGTAATAAGAGTAATTTGTGGTACTCAACTTGCAACAGCCATAGTGGCAATTTATTAGCCAAGTCATTAGTAGATGGAGAATTTGCAAATGAAGTCAATGCGCTTTTAAAGGAATTCAAAAATCCTGGTCTGCAGCGTGATATTATAAATAAAGGTGGTAGTAGAATGAATTTAGCCTGCGAAACTAGATGGAGTAGTTATAGAGATTCCTTCAATTGTGCCTTACAAAATTTAAACATAATGAGAAATGTAGCATCAACAGCTTCATACCCTATAAAAGAGAAGGTTCTGGAACTTCTCCAAGATCAAGAGTTTGAATCAAAATTGAAGCAATATATAGAAATATTTAATCCAGTTTGTACGTTAATAAATAGGTGCCAGACGTCAACATGTAATGTTGCCGATGCAACTCAATTATGGTTGACATTAGAAATACCATCAACCGATGAATTCCATGAACATCTGTTAAAAGAACGTTTGAAAAATGCTGTACGACCAATAGGAATGGCAGCTAATCTCGTACACCCATCTTATCGAGGTGAAAAATTATCTGCAGAACAATTAAAACAGGCACTACAATTTCTTTCTAAAGAATTAAATCAAAAAGGAATAAATGAACTAGACATATATTTAAATAAAACAGGCATTTTTTCAAAATTATTTGAAAAGGAAATTGCAGATCCATATGTATTTTGGGCAATGTGTGAAAGAAGGGTTCCTAATATTTCAGCACTTGCTAAAAAATTATTAAAAATTCCTGCCTCTTCTGTTGAATTAGAAAGGTTGTTTTCCAATTGGTCATACGTTTATACATTTTTGAGAAATCGACTATTGAATAAAAAATCTAAAAAACTTGTGGATATATACTATACACTAAAGACTATGGAAAAACATTCGGAGTTATGTCGAAACAATGTATTTTTAGATCCGTTTGATTAATGTTTTTATGTAATAATGAACAATATCTCCTATTTAAATTATTTTTAAAAATACAATTAATTAAAAAAATTAGTACAAAATATTTTAATTAAAAGTGACTACTTTATTATAGTATCACAACTTCAGAGTATTATTAAAGCATCTTACAAAAAATATATATGTAACTTACATATTTAAACAGCGCACACTTATGTTCTTACTTTACATCACAGAACAATGTTTACACATACGTGTTATTTGTATTATATCTTTAGCTTAGCTTTATATTATAAATCACAGGATTCACAGGACAATTTCACTTATAATTTATGTTTTTTATATTGTATCTTAAAATACTCACTAATATTACAAAAACATTAGTTATGTACCTATTTATTATAAAATAAATATGCAATAAAACAAAAAATAATATATATATTTATCGCATTATATATTACTCCTAAAACGTAAAAATATTTATTTTTCTGATTAACGATAATATTTTGTAATCTCTTTGGAGTAACATCTTTTATTTGGTACAAAACTAAAAGTATTTTTTTAAATATCGTTATATTTCTTTCAATCAATCCTAGTGAGTTTCAGGAATACAAAATAAAATAAAAAATAAAACAAGAATATAATATTATATCATGCTAAAGCTAAATAATATTAAAAATTTATAATTTTAGTTTGCTGATTCATTTAACTTTAAAGTGTAAAAAAGACATTTAATTTTCTCTTGCTGATCTTGTGTTAAATTATTCTGAGTCAGCTTGTTCATATTTACACAAGGAACGCATGCAGGAATTTGAAGTAGCTTTTGCGCAAGTTTGGCCAATTCTCCGTATTTACGTTCTGCTACTGTCCAAAACACCATAACGTCATCAACATTTTTTTCAAATAATTTCGAAAATATTTCCACTTGTGACACGTATTTCGTGTACTGTATCATACCTTCTCCTGACAAATTATCAACAAAAAATTCCTCAACCATATAACCATACGGAGCATACTTATTATTTTCGATAAAAACACGACCTTTGTACTTAGGATTTAAGTAATTACTTGCTAAATTAACAGGACTGACAACAGATTTCAGTACATTATTGAGAATATCAGTATATCGTACATTTTTATTAGATTCATTAAGTTGTAACCAATATTGAAGAGCATCTGCGATGTTGCATTGTATATCTAATAATTTACTTTTTAAGTTTTCGATTTCTAGGGAAAATTCAATAAGTTCTTTAATTTCTTGTTCAAAGGAGTCGTCAAATATTAATTGCAATATATCTGTGGCAACTTTAAAGCTTTGCCCTACAATCTCTCTCATACTTTTTAAGTTTTTTGAGCATGATTCAAGAGCAGCACGGTAATTGTCCCATGAATCAGAATTATACAATACGATTTTTCCCTCCTAAATTTATAATCTTTGATTCAATGCCCTTAAATGCTCCTAATAATTTATTTATTTTTGTTATTAACTCAGGACGAATAAGAAACTTCTGTATTGATCTTATATATTGCGTGTGACACTGAAAAATTAAAATTTCTGTTTCAGTGTTTTCTAAATCTAAATTAACGCTAATTTTATCCGACATTGTCACTTCCAAATTGTGAACAATAGTGTGAATTTTCATATTCATATTTTCATATGTATATTTTATACATTCACGAATAAACATATCTAAATTAAGCCTCAATACACATTCATTACTTTCGGTACACTTATTTACATCAACAAATACATATTTGTTTTTAACGTTGCGGAGTAGACCTATTGTTGTAGACTCGTCCATTTTTAACAGTAATAATACCGGAACTAATTTACTTTTGAACGAGTCAGTTGTGAAAACTTTTTCATGAGCTTCATTTAAAACGTCATTTAACATATGATTAATACTGGGCACAGTGGGCACTGCATAAGCAGGTCTAATAACGTTTAAAAAATCCTTAAAATATACTGAATCCATTTCCTTAAAATCTAATTTAGAGGCAACAAAAAAATACAACAAAGCCTTATCTATTTTTCGACGTTCGCTACTCGTAACATTGTCAACAAATGACTTTACTTTGGTTTGTCGCTTTTTAATCTCACTTGTTCCAGCAGCACCTTTCTTGCATGTTTGCAAAAATTGAGGATTTACTGATAACTGTTGATCTTCATATATTGCATATGCCTAAATTAAAGTAATAAAGTTGAGATTGTAATATCAAATGTTAGATAAAATATATTGACTTAGAGTATAACATAAAAAATCAAGTATGAGACTGAAGTTAGCAGTAACTTATATATATGTAATAACTGATTTGGAAAAGCAAGGGTTTTCAATCGCTAAAAGGAACATTAACTTGTAACTTGTTTTACTTAATTATTTATCAAACGCAATTGTTAAATTATGTAATTTATAATTGTCTTCTTAGAGATTGAGAATCCTCGCTTTTCTAACTACTTCAGTGTCATAAATTAAATAGCACTCTGACTGTGTCCATATATGATGATAAAATAATTTACTTACATGATCCTGATTGTCTTCTTTACGTGCAATTTTATTACAAATGCCGTCACCGTCAGCATAATCTTGATCAGGACCATCAGGAGATTCAGGTTCAGGACTATCAGGATCAGGAGTATCGGGACTAGATTCGTCGTAACGGCATTCTTTTCTATTAATATAGAATACAACTATTTAAAATCTGAATAATAATCTATATGTATTATTGATAATTGAATAATTGAATAATACTTGCCTGTGGCCTTTTAGACGATTGATTGCAGTATTCTGCAAATTCTTATTGCAAACTTTGCACTGTGCAATTAATTTTCCTTTACAGTTTCTTTTTTGACTAAAACCCCCTTCCGTCCAATACGAATGTTTAGGTTTTCCGCCTTTGTTCATTTTTGTACATAACAACTCTGCATATTAAATAATAAATATTAAGGCTGCGGCCAATTTGATGTTATAAGTGCTTTGAAGCATTCTTTTTCTTCTTCTTTCTTCATTGAAAGAAAGAAGAAGAAGAATGTTTCGAAGCATTTGTAGCATCAAATGGACCGCAGCCTAAGTAATTGACAATGAGTGCATTTCGTTTCACGCATGAATCGCATGATGATATTGATGAATTGATGATGCGCATTGCATAAATGCATCATTTATCTTTGTTCATTGAATGTTACACAAGAATAAATTATGCATTATGCGTGAAACGGAATGCATCCAAATCCAATATCACAATAAAACACATTACATTTCGCCGATATAAAGAGTCGAAATCTATAAATCGTTTAAGAATATATGTGTGATAAGACTGATAAGTATTTCTATATATCACTTATAATTACCTTGATAAAATTGTTGATTGTGAAAACTATTTGTTGTTTGACACAGTCAACCACCATTAGCAATAAACAAATCAGAAAGTCGGTAATGGGTGTGAGGAACCTGACCTGTCTGTAACCCTAGCTAAGAATCCAAGTTATAAATTTCTCTCCTCTCTATAGTAATAATACAGTAGAATGGAAGACTCCTGATCTCAGCATATCGTTGAGGAATTGATGGCCTAGTATATAGAGCATCTGAAAATAAGCGTAACACCGATTCGCGATTTTTCGCGATAACCAACAAGAAATTAATTAACAAAGATCTACGGATGAGCGAGCATAGCATGCATCCTCACATTACGTGCGATTCAGCGGTGCGTGGATGCACGCTCATTCGCAGGTCTTTATTAATTAATATCTTTTGTTAATCATTGCAGAACAATATAGGACTTTTCTGTCCAGTTTCGCTTTACCTGCCTACGAAAGACGTTATACCTCTTGTTATAGCACCTTGTTTATCGACATATACACGCACGAATATTTTAAATGAGAAGAGTAAGAAGAAACATTGGACATTGGACTGGACTGACCACTGACCACTCTGACCAGTGTGACCAGGACTGACTGGACTAAAATGAGGTTATGTGACGTATGATACGTACACATGTATGAAACTAAAGCGCGTATCATACTTGGTATCATACGTAAGATACCTATGTATGATACATAGGGTATGATACGTTCCCAACGATACATGGGTTTGTATCCATGCTATGGTTCGTGTCCGAACTACTCAGATGGAGGGGATGTGCTATATGCTGGTCGCGCAAGCCCCTCCTATGTGTACGCTAGGCACTCGTCAAACTTCGAGTGGGGACTGCGGGGAGAGAAGGGCAGACATACGATCTGCTGTCTCTCTTGAGCTGTGACATTGCCGCTTTGCACGGGCCGGCTATACCACGATGCCACGCATTTCGAGTATCGCGTCTCGTGTCTCGCCGAGTGCCGAGTCTCGAGTTGACAAATCGACGATATGCTATACCCGCTATACGTTACAAAATAAATATTTATAAACATAAAAACTAAAATTCGTAAATGTAATGTATAGAAATCACAGTTCTATGCTTTTCTATCTAAAAAAGTCTTACATTAAAAACCTTTACTTTAGCATAATAAATTTTAAATTTAATATTTAAATGCATACCAAAATAATTATATTATTAACTATATTGAGAAAAAAATGGTAGTTTATAATATATATGTTTCTTGCACTCTTATTAAATTTATTTTACCTATGCATGTTTAAGCGGCCAAATTACGAGCAACAACAGAAGGATAATTAATTGGATAAAAATAAAAATACTTTCTTTTAAATAAACAATACACATGGGTAACAGTGAGTTCTATTATAATTCTCGTATAATTCTGAACGTTTTCTAACGTTTTCTAAAGAGTTCTGACGATAAGCATTATTTATTCATATTTTAAATAATTTTTATCGCCCAAGAAAGACGCATTTACGGGTATTATGGGTGAGACGCTGTAGAAAATCTCGGAGTTCTGGCTTATATAAAATATTTTTCGTACAGTTCTAAGCATACTATAACAATTTCTAAAGAGTTCCGGGCATTGGCAATGTTGTATAATTTTTAAATAAATTAATAACGCACAAAAGTCAGAAATTTATCGAGAATAGGGTCTTTCTCGAGCGATAAGAATTATTTAACAAATGAATAAATAATCCTTATTGCCAGAATAAATGGGACAACGTTAGAACACGTTCAGAACTACACGAGAATTATAACAGAACTCACAGAACTGTCGAAATACGGCCAGCGTCTCACCTTATTTTCGATAAATTCCTGATTTTTGAGCGGTATTAACCCTCAGTTACCTTACGTTTTTACATCCCGATATTACCTTGAAGCCGTCCGCTAAGACGGTACGTGCGCAGCTTCTCGCACAGCCCCGAGTGGTCTTGCAGAGACTATCGCGGGAGCAGCTACAGCGCACGGAGCGCTCACTGACGCCGCAGCCTCAACCCGTCGAGGCTATCCGCGCGTGGGACATAGTCAGTCCCGTGCACCTCGCGGAGCGTCACCACGCACCAAGCGGTGCGTACGGCGACGAGCACCGACCAATGGGGCTCGCCGCAAGAAATGGAGGCGATACGGCAAGCAGCCGAGGCATTTGGGTGCGCCTTCCAGGTGCAGCTCACCCGGACCACCGTTATGGAAACGGTCGTTGTGACGGCGGTGCCGCAATCCGCGGCACAGGACGAGCTGGACGAGGAGGAATTCCGGAGCGTGTCTTCGGTGGAGGACTCCGAGGAAGAGCGAAAAGATGCCCCGGCCTAAAGCCAGCCCTCCATAGCGTTCCGAGGACGGATCACGTTAGGGAGCCCAAGCCCCATGACTTTTCTTTTGTTTCCTTTATTAGCAACGCGCATTAATATTTATTTTGAGTTATTCCGATCCGTCCGGCGCACGTAGTTATAAGGTTTGTACTTGTACTGATATAAGATTTGCGACAGCGGTCGCCGAGCAGCGGCTCATTGTATTAAAACATGACCTTGATTATCTTTCCGATCCAATGACGGTTTATTTTGATTAGCGACAATAAAGCACACGGCCCGACCATAAATAATGATTTTGTTTGCCTTGCGCGTGGATCGCGGTAACGCGCGAAAGAATAAGATGGTCGAACCACACACAATCTTCAACGCGGCCACGGAGTACCGAGCCCGGAAGAGTGACACGGAAATTAGCGGCGCGGTCCAAACCGGGGAGTCACCAAAGAGGTGACAAGCGAAAGAGCGGCGCGAAACGCTCACCGGATCGCGAGATAGCGCGTCAGGGTCACTAGGAGGGGGAACCGTGCACGCGGCGAGAATAATAGCGACGCGGTCCGAACCGGGGAGTCACCAAAAGGGTGACAGGCGAAAGAGCGGCGCGAAACGCTCACCGGATCGCGAGATAGCGCGACAGGGTCCCGAGGTAATGGAAATGTGCATGCCGAGAGGAAGTTAGCGACGTGGTCCGAACCGCGAGAGCGAGAAATAGATGACCGGCCGAAGAACGACGCGATCCGACCACCAGGAGGCTAGTTAGACAACCGAGCGTCATCCGCGGGAAAAAACCAGCGGGTCACCCTCAGTAGGACCTGGGACACCCAGGGAACAGGTCGCCGTCAAAATCGGATCACCCGATCGCGAGATACGGCGACATGTCGCCGAAACTCGATACCCGGACGTCATCCACAGGGACTAAGTCCGGAATCGGGTAAGTAGGGACCGCGATAGCGAGACCCGGGGGTCGCCGTCAACGGCGGACGTCGCGATCGCGACCTAGACATTTTCCTCGAGAAGTTGACCCGGGGTCACCTAAAGTGAGGTAGGAGAAGACGTGCGCACGGGTCGGCGTCGTCGTAGGGTAAAAATTACGAGTGGTGGAAAACCACTGTCCGGGGATCGATTCAGGGCATCGTATATATGGTACTACCAATGGAAATTTCCACTGCGCACACCTGGTACTGCCAGAAGTTGTCAACAGCTATTGTAACTGCGTAGCGGCGAACATCTGGCGCACACCTGTGGATCCGAAAGTCGTAAACACTTATTGTTAACGCGGAGAACGGAAAATTACCGCGAGGAGAAAGCGGCCGAGAACCCCATGGTGGGGGTAACTTACCGTAGGTAGGGAGCCCAAGAGAGAAATATTCCTCGAGGCAGTCTGTCGGGGACGCTCGTAGGTATAACTTCTGTCTTGCGCGTATATCTCGGAGTATCGTTCGAATTATCGCGATTACGTACCGGATTACGAATTTAACGTACCACAGCGTTCGAAACAACCGGCAACGCCCGCGAAACGCGTTACTCGTCGCCGATACGAAAGGCGAAAGGTTTTGACGTACCGTAAACGAAAACTTCGCACTTTGCGAGACGTGCGACCGCCATCTTGTGCGGGAACAACAATTGTGAACAACCATCTGTGTGAATCGACAATAATGAATAAATGGAAGAATCATTTGTGATAATAAATACGTTGTTAACGATTTTCTACCTTTTACTTACCTGATCAAGCGGAGTGTCGCGCCATCTTGCGAAGGAGTCCATCCGAATCGTGAATTATTATCGGGTCTGCTTCGGAGGAGGTCATAGATGAGGACCCCGTGGCGGAAATCTAAAAAGAAACAACATTAATTATAGTTCTGGCGACAGTTCTCAGAGTGACGCGGTATCTTCTATATGCGGTGACCTTGGTGGCAGCGGTGATCCATGACGTCGGCGATGGGGATGAGGACCGTGTAGCGAAAACCTGAAAATAAAAGAGAATTAGTTAGTTATTTAAATTTTTGATGTTGGGACTTAGCCGATCAAGCGGGTGTCGCGCCATCTTGGCTCCACGTTGACACAGCCTGATGATTGATAGCGGATATCCGAGGGGAGCCGACGCAGATGAAGACCCCGTGGCGGGAATCTAAAAATTAGAAAGGATTAGAGAATTATCAGACACGTACTTACCTGATCAAGCGGGTGTCGCTCAATCTCCGAACCTGAGCGACTTTGGGAGGCGATTGATATCAAGTCCCTGACAACCGGCGATGGTGAAGAGGACCCCGTGGCGGGATTCTGAAAATTGAATTATTTAAACAAATTGAGGAACCATAGAGTCATTCACGTTAAAGAAACCTTCTCGGTAGAAATAGGGCAAACCGAGTGGCGACCGATGACTTTTAGGACACAATAGCGTCCCCCGTAGCCCGATTACTGATCGTTCGGTTACAACCTCACCAAGGTCTGAGAGACCCCTGCCATTTTCTTCAGCTTGTATCTTCAAGACAAATGCATCAATTTGTGTCTTTTTTTTTTAATCGATGCGACTTTTAAAGATCTACAAGACTGTGCAAGTTAGATTATTCCAAGTTAAAAAATGTAAATGTTATTTAAAAAAAAGGAAGACGTGTTTTTCTAAAAAAGCGAAAAACTTTGCTTTTTTTTCAAATTGATGTAGTACTGACTAAAAAAAGATACAAGGGTTTTATGAATGTCTTAAAAACCCTGCACGTTTTAACAATGTGCAGGGTCTTTCAGACCCAGGTGAGGTAACTGAGGGTTAATTTATTTAAAAATTACAACGTAGCTAGTGTTTGCTAAAGTTAATAAACATATATATACAACGTAGCTAGTGGCGGGAACTCTTTAGAAAATGCTTTAGTATGCTCAGAACTATTATACGAAAAATATTTTATATAAGCCAAAACTCCGAGATTTCAACTGGCGTCTCAACTCGGTATACTCGTTGCATTGTAATTTTTTTTAGTACCTTATTAATTTTTTTGCTTTTATATGGCAGAACTCTTTATAGAACTGTTATAGAACTATAGATCTTGCAAAATCTGATGAGATACAGTGGTGGAACTTGTGTAGGACAAAGTGAGACGCTGCGTGAATCTAGCGTCTCAGTTTGTACTGACGCGTTTTTTGGCTTTAATGGCCAGAACTATTTGTTTAAACTATCAGGAACTCTAGAACTATTGAAAAGGAAGCAAGAACTCTCAATAATTTGTGAGTTTCTGCAAAATGAAACGATAGCTTCACACACACGTCAGGAAGAGAATGTAAAGAATTACACAGGACCACAAAAAAAAATTTTCGGAGAGCAACTGGGACCGCAGTAGACGATTTTTATAGATTTTGGGTAGCTAAAATCGAAACAAGGCCTCATTTTGCTCTAACACGTCAGGATTTTCAAGAAAGTAAGGTTATGTAGGTGAAAAACAGCGATTTTTGGCGGTGTAACAGTGTAATCGACAGTCCGTTACAATAAAAGTGTGCTAAACAATTTCAACGCGCAAACATGACCTAAAAAAGAAGTTTGCGTGCATGCGCGTGTGTCGCATTGGTTACCGCCGGCGTTAGCGTAACCCAAGATGTACCGCGAGGAGGTCGCACGGTCGGGTTTACATCTCATTGGGGTGCTTGATTAAAGTGAGTCCCCTTGCCTCTCACTTCTGTATGTGCTTTTGTGTGTGTGTGTGTGTGTGTGTGTGTGTGTGTCACTTGCAGAGATAAGGACCTCGTAGCTCGTCATTTTTACGGTATTTACCGACTCCAAACCCTCTCTGCTCAGTGTGTGTGTGTGTGTGTGTGTGTGTGTGTGTGTGTGTGGAGGGGGGGGCATCGTGTTCTGGGTGTAATGGTTCTCGCATTCCGAGTTGTCCGACGATTTAAACTGTTTAGCGGTGGTGTCTTCTAATAGCCAAAATTTTGCAATTTGTTCCGTCAATTCTGTCGACTTGCATGAAACGATGCCCCTTTCGCCGGTCGCGACTATCCCTCCGACGACGACCCAGCCGAGCTGAGTTTTTTGCAAAAATAAATCGCAATTATCCCGCGAAAGATTAATTTGTCCGATCGATAGCAAAGATAAGGTCGCTCTGGAACCGATGATCATGTCGACTGATCGAAGTAAGTGAAATTGTGGGTAAATTTGCTGGTAAGTCAATCGACTCGCGTGGAAATACTTCGTCCGGAATTCTGTCTGCGATTTTTGATACTATTAAGAATAAAAGTTCTTTCTTGAAATCGTCGTTGATCGAATGAATGAAGAATTCAACTGTACCGTTTGATGTTGTGTGCATGTCGTCAATCGCGCCGATCTGAATAAAACATGGGCGTACGGGTACCTTTAAATTTCGAACGAAATCCTGCGTTACAAAATGAGCCGTTGCACAAGTGTCTAATACTGAGCAGAGAGGGTGTGTGTGTGTGTGTGTGTGTGTGTGTGTGTGTGTGTGTGTGTGTGTCACTCTCAGAGATAAGGACACCGTAGCTCGTCATTTTTACGGTATTTACCGACTCCAAACCCTCTCTGCTCAGAGTGTGTGTGTGTGCCCCCCCTCCACACACACACACACACTGAGCAGAGAGGGTTTGGAGTCGGTAAATACCGTGAAAATGACGAGCTACGGGGTCCTTATCTCTGCAAGTGACACACACACACACACACACACACACACAAAAGCACATACAGAAGTGAGAGGCAAGGGGACTCACTTTAATCAAGCACCCCAATGAGATGTAAACCCGACCGTGCGACCTTCTCGCGGTACATCTTGGGTTACGCTAACGCCGGCGGTAACCAATGCGACACACGCGCATGCACGCAAACTTCTTTTTTAGGTCATGTTTGCGCGTTGAAATTGTTTAGCACACCTTTATTGTAACGGACTGTCGATTACACTGTTACACCGCCAAAAATCGCTGTTTTTCACCTACATAACCTTACTTTCTTGAAAATCCTGACGTGTTAAAGCAAAATGAGGCCTTGTTTCGATTTTAGCTACCCAAATTCTATAAAAATTGTCTACTGCGGTCCCAGTTGCTCTCCGAAAATTTTTTTTGTGGTTCTGTGTTATTAACGGAGATATTCTAATTTAAAAGATCTTTAAAATATATATTTTTCAGGAATGTTTTGTAGGGAAACGAAGAAAGTAAATAACGTTAAACTTTGCATGTTTTCTTCACTTTATTTTAAAAATTTATTTTTATTTTTTAAGTAACAAAAACGCTCTTTTTTCTGTTATATCCTGGTCACTATAAATGACAGACGGTGTAAATAATTCTAGCTGTTTTAGGTATCTGAAACGCAAAAAGCTAAAATTTTCTTATTCTGCAAAAGTGTGGCTATCGTCTGAACTAGAACTAAATCATCAATATTTCCATTCTGAGCGGCTTTTTTATTAAAAATATTATAACTTTTTTCAAAAATTTATTAGTTATGTATTAAAAAGAAATGTTTATTCTAGTTCAGACGATAGCCATATCACTTATTTTGAATAAAAAAATTTTTGGTTTTTACGTTTCTGATACCTAGAACGGCTACAATCATTTACTTCGTCTCTCATACTTACGTCTTTTAGTGATCAAGATATAACATAAGAGTAACAAAAAAGAAGAATATTTTTCTTACTTAAAAAATAAAATAAATGAGAAGTCAGGGCAGTAAGGGTCAGACGCCGATCCTGGGGCGTAAATTCAATAGAATTTATTATTCCTCTTCACATTCTAAACAGTATTCGATACGTTTCGGCTCAGAGCTTTGAGCCATCTTCAGCCGTTACAATAAATAGAGCGTTCTCACTTCCCTATGGCGAGTTTCATGATTCAACGGTCAGAAACGCAGACCAAGATCCATATCTGTAAATATGTCAGGATAAAGTTACAACTCTGAAAAAAAAATCTTATGAAATTCACCAATCGGTCTGAGAGCCAGGAATTACAGAGCAATATACGGTTTAAAAAATTAAACGACGAAACTAAACGATCCCGTCGGCGCAGCAATCAACAATGATGTGATCGCAGAGGAGAGACAAGTCGAATGTCAAAACACCGGCGCAAAATATACATAGTGAGTTAACAAGTAAAACAAATTGATAAGTATTGGAAGAACCAATAGTCGGACAGAATTCTAGCGACGTCACAATATTACGTGTATACCAATAGTGAGGATACAATATGTCAACAACCATGTTCGTAGGCGCAAACTATAATTTACTCAGTACAGTGGTATATGCATGATTCAAAAAATCCGTGTCGCTTTGCAAATTAATACCATTCTTCTGCAATTTAATGTGGGTCATCTCAGAAACTAATCTTCTAGAAAGAAATCTTTCGTTATCTAAGATTTCGACACTCTCCCAATCAAATTCGTGATCAAGTTTCAATCTATGTTCCGTAATAACTGAATGAGTCGTTGTATTTCTGTTAATGTGATTGCGATGTTCTGAAATTCGCGTTTTTAACTGTCTCTTCGTCTGACCCACGTATGTTGCGTCGCAATCTTTGCAAGAGATTTTATATACAACATTTTTATTAGATAGAGTTGGGAGAGTGTCTTTCTGTACTTTTATGAATTTATTAAGTTTAAAAAAACAATTTAACATTTAAGTCTTGTACAACCCTTTTAAATTCCTCCGATACCCCCGAAACAAATGGAATCGTAAACCAGGAACATCGTTCCTCTTCGGTCGTGGGTGGAGATTCGGCTTGTATACGTGTACATTTATTCAGTAAAAATTTGATTCTGGTATTAATTATATTAAAAATAAAAGTAATCGGGTAATCGTTCTGCAGGAAAATATCTATTATGAATTTGATATTCTTTAAATGGAATTTCGGGTGAGAGAGTAAAAAAGCCCTATCCACCATGCCTATAATCGTGCCTCTTTTTTGGTTAACAGGGTGCTGCAACAAGTAATTAAGGTACCGACCCGAAAATGTTGGTTTGTGGAACCAATCAAATTCCAACGCATTTTCATTTTTAATAATTGTTACGTCTAAAAAATTCAGTTTGTCACCTCCAACTTCAATGGTAAACTGTAGTCTAGGGTGATAAAAGTTAAATAAGTCAAGGATTGTGTCAATGGCATAAAAAGATACAGCAAGCGCTATGTCATCTACATATCTAAAATAAAACGGGACCTCAAAAGTAATTTGCCGCAGAACCCTGCTCTCCAAGTCCTACATTACCATGTCCACCGCAATGGAAGAGAACGGAGAGCCCATGGGAGAACCAAAATTCTGTTTATATATAACATTGTAAAACAAAAATACGTTGAGTCTAAAATTAATTTAACTGCTGTAATAAATTCACTCTCGGGTATGTTGCAATTTTTTGAAATGTGTGACCATCTATTGGAAATGCTTTCTAAAACTAAATCTGTTGGTATGTTTGTGAATAAAGAGATCACATCTAAGGAGATCAGCACGTAATCATTATTTACGTGTGTTCCGTTTAATTTCTTGATTAATTCGAAACTATTGTCGATTTGGCTATTTGGTTTAGGTATACTATCAGAGATGGTCTTGTGCAAGAAGAAAGCCAATGCATACGTAGGGCTGTCAATAGAAGAAATAATAATTCTGAACCGGTATCCTGCTTTGTGTATCTTTGGTACTCTATAGGCCCTCGGAAGAATACTATCAGTACACAATAATCGTTTGTATTTTTCGTCCGAAATATATTTTTGATTCAAGCTTTTTATCAAGATTAACATTTTCTCGTAGAAAGAACTTTCTTAATCCAACATCTTGCGTTCTGAAAAACTCGTTACAGATATATGCAGAAATATTCTGTGAAATACGCCTGTTTGAGATCGCAATAATCATCATCGCGAAGCAATTACGTTCGGCTGAATATCAGCGCATGCACGCTTGCGAGAAGTAATATTCGCGTCAAATGTCGCTAAAGAATTCGGTAATATTCAGAAGGTAATATTCAGTATAGCATGGATCTTTCGTGATTAGCATTCTGACTTTAACATTGTTTTCAATAATAAGGTCAAGCTTTGTTCGACAGTCCACACGACTCATCTGCGCTCACACAAAGGAAAGATCCATGCTATAAACAACGCATTCGAAAATATGTAACGACCGGTTCGAATCGTCACTTGGCACTGTGACGTATGCACGGTGACGTAGGCCGTCGGTGGCCAATCATCGCCCTGAAATCATCGGCAATTAGCCTGGAGGGAGGCTCGTCTCCGAGACGATAAAGGACCGCCGCTGTGCCGCGGAACCGATTCCGCTTGCAGATCACAGTTAAACCGCTTTTCGTACTCGACCGCTGTCACACCGCCTTTACCGCTAATTCGTGCTCGCTTGCTTGCGTCGCGTTGCCGTATAGCTACTGTACGCGCTCTCGGTTCATTGCTTGTGCTAAAAATACAAGAAACTTTGTACACAGTTGTAAATACTTGTATATATTTCATTGTGCAATTATAGATATTATTTTTTGTGTTACTCGCTGCGTCGTTTTTTTGTGGTCGTCTTCCACCTCGCGCTTCCTCGCGCTAACGCGCGCTCTCGAACATTTTGGTCCTTCGAGCCGGATCATCGCCGGCAACCGCGAGTTCGGGAGTGCCTCCTCCAACAGAAGACAACCATGAGTCTCGACCAGAGCAACATGGTCAGCAGCCAACACGAACTCTTCAAGCGCATCTCAAGAGCCGAAGAGAACCTGAAGAAGATGGGGCAAGCGAACATCACCCTCGCCGCCATCGAGACCCGCATTCGCATCCTCGACGACCTGTGGGCAAAGTTCGAGAGTCAGCACGACCTGATTCGAAACTGCTACAAGGATTCGAGCCGCTACGCTGAAAGTGAGTACGCTCAATCAGACTTACTCGAGGCCGCCGAGATGGCTTACGTGCAGCAGCGTAGCGTCCTGTCCGGCGAGGCCGACCGCCGCAAGCCCGCGCAAGCCTCCGCGCCGGTGGAGCACGGTAACGACCGCGCGTCACGAACTTCGCTGCCCCGTATCCTATTACGGGAATTCTCGGGTTCCTACGAGGACTGGCCATCCTTCCGTGATCTCTTTAAATCAGTGATCGGTGAGCAGTCGTCCATCTCGAAAGTCGAACGGCTGCACTATCTGCGTTCATGCCTCAAGGGGCCGGCTGAAAATTTGATAAAATCATTAACTATTACGGGCGACAATTACGACCGCGCCTGGGCTATTCTCTGTAAGCACTACGAGAACAAGAGGGAGCTGATACGCTCCAACTTCGCCACGTTTACCGCCGTGGCGAAGATGAAGACCGCTACCGCCGATGAGCTCAGCCGCGTCCATAACGCTGTCATCTCCGCCGTCAACGCTCAGGAGAGCATAGGAAGACCCATCGACTCGCATGGCATGGATCTCTTCAATCACCTCGTCGTCGAACTGTTCGACCCGCGAACGCGCCTGGAGTGGGAATCCTCCTCGGGAGACTCCTTCGAACCGCCGAGTCACGACACTCTAACCGACTTCATCGCGAAACGGATTCTCACTTTAAACGCTGCGAATCCGAAGAACACTAAACCCGCGAGTGAACCATCACGGTCCGCGAAAACTTACGTCGCGAAGCGTTCCGAGCCTTCGCAGTGTCCGCTCTGCAACGGGGAGCACTCGCTCATGGGATGCCCCGACTTCAAGGCCAAGCCGGCCAGTGAGCGAAAGACAGTGGCCGAGACAAACAAGCTATGCTTTAATTGCCTCGGCAACCATCTGGTGGCAAAGTGTCAGTCCACCAGGAACTGCATGACGTGCAACTCGCGTCACCACACGATGCTTCACGACGCGTACAGTTCCGAGCCGCCGCCCGCCGCTGATGTCAGCGCGCTTTCCGCCGTCGGAAGAGCCGACGACCGCAAGGCGATCCTCCTCGCGACCGCGCGCGTGATCATTGCCGATCGTCACGGAAGGCCACACGAAGTTCGAGCCCTCATCGACCAAGGCTCCGAAGTGTCGATCGTGTCGGAGTCCCTGGTGCATCGGCTGCACCTGCCGCGATCGCGCACCCGAATGTCAATCTTTGGCATCGGCGGCTCACAATCCGGATCCACGCGGGGCACGGTGTCGATGAGCCTCACGTCAACAACCACCGGAGCCACGCTCACCGCCGTCGCGTTCGTGCTTCCGCGTCTCTCCCTGTACCAGGGCTCCGCGATCAAGTGCAACACCACGTGGCCTCATCTGCAGGGGCTCCCGCTAGCCGATCCTCGTTTTGCCGCCAACGACCCAGTCGAGCTGCTCCTTGGCGCTGAGGTGTGCTCGACCATCCTGGAAGATGGCCTCCGCCGAGGCAAACCGCAAACGCCGATCGCGCAGAAAACCATCCTGGGATGGATTCTCTCAGGGGGCTGTGGTGCGACCTCTCTTCTTGGTCACCGCCGCTCACTCCAAGTTCACTCCGCTTCCGTCCGGCTCGCTCCCGAGGAACGGGAGTGCGAGCGTCTCTCCGTGTGCGCCCACGAGCGCACATCCGCTGGCCGGTACGTCGTCCGACGGCCGGTCTCATCGCCGCCGAAGAACCACGCCGAAACCCGCAAGCCAGTCGTCGACGCGATCGCCGTGCAAACCGAACTCTGCACGGCGGGCGGGTTTCCAGCGCGCAGGGGGGCCGCAGGTCCTGAGAACCTTCTTCGTCCGCGCACGATCACCAAGCTCACTCCCGAGGAAGAGGAGTGCGAGCGACTCTCAGTGCGCACCCTCAAGCGCACATCCGCAGGCCGGTACGTCGTCCGACGGCCGGTCTCTTCGCACCCGAGGAACCTCGCCGCACCCCGCAAGCCCGTCGACGACGCGACCGCCGTGCACACCGAAGTGCGCAAACCCTGCACGGCGGGCGGGCTCCCGTTGCATAAATGGGCCACGAACTCTGAGGACAGCCTCGTCGGGACCCCTCAGAAATACCGTCTGCAACACGCACTTGAACTGTCCACTATCACTTGGCTCACCACGTTAACGCGACACGCTCGCGACTCTTTAAGTTTGTCCGCAGCTCCACTACTTCGCCGGTCCGAAGCCCGCGTGACATTTCACTTGGCCACGGACCACGCATCCAGGTGGAAGCCGTTCATGACCAACCAGGTGTCACTCATCCAGCGTACTCGTCACGAGGCCCAGTGGCGGCACATTCCCGGACGAGACAACCCGGCCAACTGCTCTTCTCAGGGGATCGCTCCCAGCGAGCTGATCGGCCATCCCTTGCGATGGACGGGCCCAAGGTGGCTACCGGAGAGCCGAACCTGGTGGCCGGATGAGAGCGACGAGATTCCCGACGCCGAGCTGCCAAAGCGGAAACTCGTCGTGCAATCCGCCGTCAAGAGGATTGACACGGGGCATTACACCCTCCGTCGATTCCCCTCGCTGCACCGTTGCATTCCTGTCCGGCTTCTCGCGTATTGTTCTGTCCGGTTTCTCGCGTATATACTGTCCGCCTTCTCGCGCTTATCACAGTTCGTCTTCTCGCGTTTATGTCTGTCGGTTGCTTCGCGGTATAACTTGTCACTGTGGAATTTACCGTGCTTATTTACCGGCTACATTCGTCGCGTGCGAAAACGACACGAAATTATTCTGGGCTTGCTACCACCGCTTCACCAATCACTGCACTCACGCAACCACGGTAATTCACTCGCGGACTTGTTCGCAGTTTCGCGACACCCCGTACGCACGCATTCGCGCCCGGCTATGATACACGTGGTCACCACGTGCCCCGCCGTCGCGCCTTCGCTCGCGCGAGCCTCGATCCACCGCGGCCGTCGTAAGCGCCGCGAGGCCGCTGCCGCAACACCAGCCACCGCCGAGGGATGCGTGAGCCCACCGGCACTCACCGTCACGTAATTATTCTTGTAGGCCGTCCGCCTGTACTTTTTCTCGTTCACTTCGCGTAATCGTCTTTATCAGCCTTCTGCCAATATTTAGTTACCTTAACCGCTTATCTTGTCACATGTCACCGAATTCGCGCTACCGTATACACCGCGCGAAATATGTTTCTCGCTCGAGATCGTCGCGTGTTATGACAATGCGCAGCCGCACACCTCGCAACATGGCCGCTCGCACTCGCGCCGGGATCGAGGCCATTAATCGATCGCTAATCGATACGTCGCGCCGCGACAGCGCTCGCCTCAGCGAGCGCACCGTCTCGTTTCGTCAACATATGACGAGGCGGGCGGGAATGTTTGAGATCGCAATAATCATCATCGCGAAGCAATTACGTTCGGCTGAATATCAGCGCATGCACGCTTGCGAGAAGTAATATTCGCGTCAAATGTCGCTAAAGAATTCGGTAATATTCAGAAGGTAATATTCAGTATAGCATGGATCTTTCGTGATTAGCATTCTGACTTTAACATTGTTTTCAATAATAAGGTCAAGCTTTGTTCGACAGTCCACACGACTCATCTGCGCTCACACAAAGGAAAGATCCATGCTATAAACAACGCATTCGAAAATATGTAACGACCGGTTCGAATCGTCACTTGGCACTGTGACGTATGCATGGTGACGTAGGCCGTCGGTGGCCAATCATCGCCCTGAAATCATCGGCAATTAGCCTGGAGGAAGGCTCGTCTCCGAGACGATAAAGGACCGCCGCTGTGCCGCGGAACTGATTCCGCTTGCAAATCACAGTTAAACCGCTTTTCGTACTCGACCGCTGTCACACCGCCTTTACCGCTAATTCGTGCTCGCTTGCTTGCGTCGCGTTGCCGTATAGCTACTGTACGCGCTCTCGGTTCATTGCTTGTGCTAAAAATACAAGGAACTTTGTACACAGTTGTAAATACTTGTATATATTTCATTGTGCAATTATAGACATTATTTTTTGTGTTACTCGCTGCGTCGTTTTTTTGTGGTCGTCTTCCACCTCGCGCTTCCTCGCGCTAACGCGCGCTCTCGAACAACGCCTAACAAAATGGAAAATCTGTTTTTGTGATTAGTTGATCGTTCGGTGCGCATCGTTGAGTTCAATTTTAATCAATCGCGTAATAAATTACGATTCCATTTGTTTCGGGGGTATCGGAGGAATTTAAAAGGGTTGTACAAGACTTAAATGTCAAATTGTCTTTTTACAGCCTAAATAAACTTAATAAATTCATAAAAGTACAGAAAGACACTCTCCCAACTCTATCTAATAAAAATGTTGTATATAAAATCTCTTGCAAAGATTGCGACGCAACATACGTGGGTCAGACGAAGAGACAGTTAAAAACGCGAATTTCAGAACATCGCAATCACATTAACAGAAATACAACGACTCATTCAGTTATTACGGAACATAGATTGAAACTTGATCACGAATTTGATTGGGAGAGTGTCGAAATCTTAGATAACGAAAGATTTCTTTCTAGAAGATTAGTTTCTGAGATGACCCACATTAAATTGCAGAAGAATGGTATTAATTTGCAAAGCGACACGGATTTTTTGAATCATGCATATACCACTGTACTGAGTAAATTATAGTTTGCGCCTACGAACATGGTTGTTGACATATTGTATCCTCACTATTGGTATACACGTAATATTGTGACGTCGCTAGAATTCTGTCCGACTATTGGTTCTTCCAATACTTATCAATTTGTTTTACTTGTTAACTCACTATGTATATTTTGCGCCGGTGTTTTGACATTCGACTTGTCTCTCCTCTGCGATCACATCATTGTTGATTGCTGCGCCGACGGGATCGTTTAGTTTCGTCGTTTAATTTTTTAAACCGTATATTGCTCTGTAATTCCTGGCTCTCAGACCGATTGGTGAATTTCATAAGATTTTTTTTTCAGAGTTGTAACTTTATCCTGACATATTTACAGATATGGATCTTGGTCTGCGTTTCTGACCGTTGAATCATGAAACTCGCCATAGGGAAGTGAGAACGCTCTATTTATTGTAACGGCTGAAGATGGCTCAAAGCTCTGAGCCGAAACGTATCGAATACTGTTTGGAATGTGAAGAGGAATAATAAATTCTATTGAATTTACGCCCCAGGATTGGTGTCTGACCCTTACTGCCCTGACTTCTCATTTATTGAACTTTTGGGGGTCCTTATTTATAATTTAAAAAATAAAAATAAATTTTTAAAATAAGGTGAAGAGAACATGCAAAGTTTAACGTTATTCACTTTCTTCGTTTCCCTATAAAAAGTTCCTGAAAAATATATATTTTAAAGATCTTTTAAATCAGAATACCTCCGTTAATAATTCTTTACATTCTCTTCCTGACGGAAAAGATTTTACCACTTCTTAATATAAATTTATCTTGTTATGGATTTATTCGATTATTCCGGCGTTTTTATATTTGTGATTTAATTAGATTATTGTTTACTTTGTTTATATTATTAGGTGATTGTTTAATGTTTTAGTCTAGACTAATGTTTAATGTTTTAGTATGTAAACTTGAACATTAATTATCATGTTTTTTTATATTTATCTTCTTCTATCGTAGTAATCCGTTCCGAAGAAGACTAAGTACAGTCGAAACGTTAACCATGTGTGTTGTTTATTTAAAAAATTGTTTTTATTTTAATAAAATATCTCTCTGTTGTTGCTCGTGGCCGCTTATAAACATTAATAGCTAGCTAATTAATAAGAGTAAGAAGAACATTATAAACTACTTTTTCTCCCGATTGCTGCCGACCTTCGGTTGGCGAAGACGAGGGAAGAGTAAAAAGAACATTATAAACTACTTTTTCTCCCGACTGCTGCCGACCTTCGGTTGGCGAAGACGAGGGAGTATGCGTTTTTTTCTCGATATAGTTAATATGTAATTATTGTTATGCATTTAAATATTAAATTTAAATACTATTATGCTAAAGTAAAGGTTTTTAATGTAAGACTTTTTTTTTATATAAGAGCATATTAGCCAGAACGGGAATTTCTATACATTACATTTACGAATTTTAGTTTTTATGTTTATAAATATTTTTTAAATTAATTATATTTGCAATCTTTATATTTATAAATTTCAAATATATATATATATATATATATATATATATATATATATATATATATATATATATATTATATATAGAATTATTTATCATATTAGCTTATTTATTAGATAAATATACAGAAGAAACTGATAAAAAATTAATCAAATTATGTAAATTAAGTTGTTATAAAAAAATAATAAAGTTAAGTGTTCAAGATTGATAACCATTAATCCAGATTATTATTAATATCATGTTATGTTCAAGATATATTATTATGTAATCATAATTATCATTATATGTTTTGGACCGATAAACGGTCATAATTTATTAATGTAAATTCATGATTCTTGCTCGTTATGGAATATATCAATTGTCGAGGAAGGTCTCGATATATCCCACGCGTTCCGAGGAGCGTGCGACGCGTTCTCAGAATCGTCCGCCAATAGGAGCGTCACGTCACTCCCTCCTTAAGAGACGAATTTTCGGCTGATCGATAGCCGTCGTCGAAACAAAAGGACAGACGAGTTTGATACGTGGAGCGAGTTTCTTGTGAGCTGTAATTGTCGTTACCGAGTCGTTAAACCCGAACCTTCGAGAACATTCGCGAGAATCTTCGAGAATCTTCGCGAGACACATCGAGTGCGAGTCCTTTTTCTCCGATAAGAAACGCGATCGCGATCAAGGTGCCAAGCTAATGCACTCTTGTGCTGCATTGCCGTCGAGAGTTCCCGCTGAGAGTTCAGTGGGGAACGCGATAATCATATCGCGCCGATATCATTTGAGAGTGCGCCTTGCTCCGAATGTGCGATCGCTTAAGTGAACTTGCGTCCTGCTGGTGCATCGGTCGTGTAAGATTGCATAAAGACAATCAATGGTGCATTCAGACAGACAATTATTAAATTAGCGATTATAATAAAGGAATTGTTTCTTGTTAACAAAGACACTTCGTTAATTTCAAAAGTGACCTTCGACTAATCCAACGACTCTTGACATCTATTGTTCACGCTCCAAAATATCTCGCTCCAAAGTCACCTCTCTCGCTCTAGCACTTTCTTCGCTCCGTCGCTCTCACCTCTCGCTCTCTCTGAGCGATCCCGGCATCTCTCACGTTTGCCGCGACAACTCTCGCTCGCGCGTGAACATTAAGTAAATATATACTTTTAAATATAAATTGAGTATGACATGTTTATTTTGTATGGTACCTAATTTATACGGTTTTTGTTAATTTTACTTATTAATAGAATTTACAAGTTTTATTAATCAATTAAGTATTTTTTATATAGACGAATATGAAAAAAAAGATAACGATTAGTCTTCTAATAGAAAGTGAAATGAACACTAGTACCAGTACTACGAGTACAAGTACAGAGAGCTCAAATATGAGTGAAATAGACTGGAACAATAGTCTTTCAGTTACTAATAAATACATCTTCAAGCAGTGAAGAAAATGATGATTATTTATTGGTGTTTCCTCTATTGAAGTATTTAACTAGTGGACGTAAGAGACATCAGGTAGAACATTATGTTCACATTGTGGATAGCTGGACAGAGTTAGAATTTAAGGAGCATTTGCGAGTTGAGCGCACTACAGCAATTCGATTAATAGAAAATATTGATATAAAAAAAAGATATAAACTTTGTTTTTAAATATGATTTAACAATATTTGAAATCTATGATTATCTACATATTCTAGATGAATTACATGAAAGTGGATTTATTCCTTCGCATTCGTTTGGAGTGAAACCAATTGAAGCGAAACTCAGTCTTCTTATATTTTTGTAGCACTTGGCGAACACAAAACCTTTACGAACAATATCAGATAGATTTGATGTCTCAATTTCATCTGTTTTTCGAGTACTTCGTCGGATGACAGCTTGGATTTTGACAAAATTAGATGATATTATCAAGTGACCTGAAGGACAATACGTAGCATATGTTTGTCATCAGTTTAATACTAAAAGAAGCATTCCAAATGTAATAGGAGCAATTGACTACACTCATATCAAAATCGAAAAACCTAATGTCGAAAATGCAAAAGATTATTGTAACCGTAAAAAATACTTTTCTATAAATCTACAAGTTGTCGTAGATGCGAGTATGAAATTCACCAACGTATACTGTGGCCAGCCGGGTCCTCTCCATGATGCATGAGTTCTGAGGAAATCTCCATTATATGATTCAGCTAATGAACATAGAGAAGTATTCTTTCCAGATGGAAAATTTTTAATCAGCGACTCTGCATACCCATCATTACAATGGCTCGTTCCTCCTTTCCGTGATAATGGTCACCTTACTCCTCTTCAAACTGAATTTAATTACATACATTCTTCAACGCGTATGGCTGTAGAAAGAACATTTGGTTATCTAAAAGAACGTTTCCGACGGATTAAATTTTTTTCAGAATACCGCGAAATGCCATTTATTGCAAATACAATTGTAGCAGCATGTATCTTACATAATTTATGTTTAAATTGTAATGATGACAATTTTGATTATTATAATGAAGAACTGAATGATATAATATAAATAATAATCCTAACGAAAATATTAATTGGGGAGTTCAAGTAGATCAAAGAATGCAATTGTTCAGGGAAATATTTGGTGAGGAATAATGTGTATATTGATTATTATATATAAGTTGTAAATAAAAATATTTAGTCTGTGACGTGACATTTGTCGCGTCCCCCGCCCAGACGGTAACTCGGCCGAGGGGAAGGTCGGGGATGGCGCCTCGACTCGAGTCGAGGAAGGGCTGTCTGTGTTAACTAACTTTTTTATAGAACTTTCCGTAGGAATGACAGATAGTGCCGGAGCGGGGGATCACCGACCACAGGTAACGACGAGAGTCGCGACGAGGGAAGGACGGGCGCTCGGAGGACGTACGGCGGAGTGGTCGGTCGACGGGCGGGCCACCGGGGCCTGCCGCTGGAGAAGCGCCGGAAATGTCTCGCCCAGCATGACACGGCCCCGCCGCAGCTTAACCACGGGTGCACCACCGCGACTGCAGCGCGGGTGGACGACCTGCACACTTCACCCGACGGCGCCCAGAGGGCCGAGCGGCGCCGCCACGGCCTGATCATCCGGGCGGGAAACCGCAAGAGGCCCACGCACATACAACAGCTAAATCAAACGGGCCGCGGGAAAATGGCGGAAATCGTCTACAACATCGCGTACAGGGCGACACACACGACCAATCGGCGGGGCGGAAGAACCGCGAGCTTGAGGGCGCGTGCGCGGGGGCCCGGCGCGCGGCGTGGTCCCGCCGAGCCGACCGCTCCTCACTGTCGATTCAGCCGGAGACGAGGAGCCACCCTAGGACGAGCGCCCCGACGCCGCCGAGCAGCAGCGAGCAGCCAGAACTGTAAGATCTCCACTCCGGTGCTACCAAGTAATTGAGGGCTCGATCTCGGTCGCGACCCGGCGCAAGTAGGCGTATTTATCGATTCGATTACCGTGTAAATCGGCCTGATCACTTATTGCATTTCGATACCGGCTCCCGTCGTTGTGGATGCCGGTTAGCTTATCGCGGCTAATTGCCGGGACCGCGGGTGCGTGGCCGGCCGAGATCGTAGCCAGGAATGTTTCGGAAAGCCCTTCTTGAAGCTCGCGTAATCGACAGTCAATTCGCGGTTATTGTGGCGTGCATTTTGTGAATCGTGGGCGGAAGCGTGCCGCGAGCGGTGCGCTTCGGCAGATATTGTGTTTAGCGTTGCGTATTTGTGAGTATTGGTGCTTGCCGTGCGAGGAAGCATACGGGGCGCGTCGCGGGAGATCGCATCGGGCATATTGCATTGTATTACGGGCGTCGCGGATATTTTGCGCCGCGTGTGCGGGCAAATATCGTCGTGCTTGCTCGAAAAGGAATCTCGCGAGCGCACTATTACATAGCGTCGCGCACTTGGGGGCTCGCGCTTCGGGCATTACGTCGTGCGCGGGCATTATGCATTCGCAAACAATATGCGATGGTACGAATTAACCTCGTATAGGATGAGAATCTTTTGAAGATATCGTTTGAGGCAACCTGTGACACTAAACAAATGGTTTTCTTTAAGCCGGGTAATTCCTTAATAGAAGTTTCGAAAGATATTGGCCAATTTGCTTCGGACTGTCTAAGCCATGATGGACCGTGAACCAAGATTCGTTTTTCAAAAATTCTCGCGGAAGTTGACCTCGCGACAACGCGTCGGCTGGATTGTGTTTCGATCTAACGTGTTGCCATTTGAATTTTTTACTAATTTCTTGAATTTCCTTGACACGATTTGCCTCGAACAGTCTGAAAATACTCGGAGATTTTTTCAATTAATGTAAGACAATCATAGAATCCGTCCTAAAAACAGTTTCATCAGGCTCGAAAGTGAATGCTGTACTCGCTTCGTGATATAACCGCGCCAGTGTATGCGCCCCTAACAATTCGAGTCGAGGCATCGTCACGTCTTTGAGAGGAGCAACGCGCGCTTTGGCGCAACAAAGTCGTACAAGTATGTCTCCCCGCTCGTTGCGGGATCGAATGTACAAGCAGGCTCCATAACCAACCTTACTCGCATCACAAAAACCGTGAACTTGAATTTCGATAGGCTCATCGACCGTTAAACGTCGATCGATAGCCAGATGATCAGTTAGCTCGAGTTGATTTACGAATGATGACCATGAAAATATAAAGCGCTGGGTACTGACTTGTCCCACGAAATTTTCGCTTTCCAACATTCTTGCATTAAAACTTTGGAAAGAATAATCGGACCGAGAAGTCCGGGGGGGGGGGGGTCGAAAATCTTGTCTATTTCCGGTAAAATATGACGTTTAGTTATTCTATCAAATAACTAAATAGGATTGACTGTATAAAATAATTCGTCGCGACGCGCGTTCGATGAAATGCCTAGCGTATTCAGAATCGGATTTTCGTTGATAAGAAACTCGACATCTACGCTTCTTTCGTTCAAATTTTCGAGAGCTCGCGGATGATTCGATGCCCACTGTTTTATGTTGAAGCCACCGCGTTTTAGAATTTCAATAGTTTCGTCTCGAATCTGTATGAGCTTCTTTAAAATTTTTGCCCCGGTTATAAGATTATCAACATAAAAATCGCGTTCCAAACTTTCAGCGCCGACGGGGAGATCGGCGCTTTCGTCACTCGCGAGCTGTTGGATCGTCTGAATGGCGAGAAAAGGAGCCGATGACAGACTAAAAGTCACAGTATTTAATAGAAACGTACGAATGCGACCCTCGTGAAACCAGAAAATTTTTAGGTACTGTCGATCGTCGGGATGCATCCAGATTTGTCTATACATTTTCTCAATGTCCGCGGTGAGCACGTATTTATGCATGCGAAATCGCAACAAGTGATCGCAAAATTTGCTTTGAATCGTAGGACCGACCATCAGAGTGTCATTTAACGATATTCCCCTGTTAGTCTTTGCCGACGCGTCGAAAACTACTCGTACTTTAGTTGTAAAACGCTCGTGGATTTTGTAACGGCGTGATGGGGGAGATAATAACCTTCCGATTCTTCCGGTAACAGTGACATGTGGCCTAAATTAATGTATTCGTTCATCACGCGTTCGTATTCTTGTTTAAGTATCGGATTAGCCTTGAGTTTTTTCTGTAATCCGCGAAACCGACGCAACGCGATCACTCGTGAATTCCCGAAGTTCCTTTCCACCATTCGAAATGGTAATCGCACAATGTAACGTCCCGAACCATCGCGCGTCGTGTTCTGGGTGTAATGGTTCTTGCATTCCGAGTTGTCCGACGATTTAAACTGTTTAGCGGTGGTGTCTTCTAATAGCCAAAATTTTGCAATTTGTTCCGTCAATTCTGTCGACTTGCATGAAACGATGCCCCTTTCGCCGGTCGCGACTATCCCTCCGACGACGACCCAGCCGAGCTGAGTTTTTTGCAAAAATAAATCGCAATTATCCCGCGAAAGATTAATTTGTCCGATCGATAGCAAAGATAAGGTCGCTCCGGAACCGATGATCATGTCGACTGATCGAGGTAAGTGAAATTGTGGGTCAGCTAATTTTAAATTTGCTGGTAAGTCAATCGACTCGCGTGGAAATACTTCGTCCGGAATTCTGTCTGCGATTTTTGATACTATTAAGAATAAAAGTTTTTTCTTGAAATCGTCGTTGATCGAATGAATGAAGAATTCAACTGTACCGTTTGATGTTGTGTGCATGTCGTCAATCGCGTCGATCTGAATAAAACATGGGCGTACGGGTACCTTTAAATTTCGAACAAAATCCTGCGTTACAAAATGAGCCGTTGCACAAGTGTCTAATAAGGCGCGACACTGATTGTGAATGAAATTACCGTGTGAGTTTTTTACACGAACTATCGTGCTCATCATTAACTGTGATTGTAGATTTCGCGAAATTGCTTCGAAAACGGTGATCTCCGTCATTCCGATTCAGGCGGCGGTGCCGATGACTGATTTGAAGAATTCTCGGGTTCGACCTTGGAAGTTTCCTGTTTTATCGCCAATGATTTGGATGTCGGGTTTTGTAAAAGCGTGTTGTGATATTTATTGCACATTTTGCAATGCGACCAGCTATAATTGCCAGTGTGTGCTCGGAGGCAATTCTTGCAAAGTTTAGATTTTTTAATGAAATCCCACCTACGCGGTACCGACAGCTTAATGAATTCAGGAAATTCATTTGTATACCGAGTGTTTTTCTTTTTTACAAAAGGAACAGTTCGAGGGTGTATTGATAACTAAAACGCGCGCTCCTGAATCATCTTTACGCATTTTAAACGAGGATGTCTCTTTTTTGTTTGTTGCTTATTGCCGATTTCCGATTTGGAATGCGATGCGTTTTGTTCTAGGGTGAAGATGCGGAACGCAGTTTCTGAAACGAACTTGTATAATTGTTCGAGCGTCGGCGAGCATCCAAACTAAGAGTCTCTTCCCACTAAACGCGAATGTTTGTTGGTAATGCGCGTTCTATTATTCGAATTAACAGATGCTGATCCGGATGCACTCCCAACGACGCGAGCATGTTTACGTGTTGTCGCATGTCGTCAACGAGCTTTATCAATCCCCTGTGCGTAGCTTTACCTGGCGCCGGTAAATCGATAATCGCGTCGAGATGTTTTGCGATTAGAATTCGTTTTTTCTTGTACGAGTCGTTGAGAAGCTTCCACGCGTTTTTGTAATTTTCCTCGCTCACGTTGTAGATTGAAATCTTATTCAGAGCGTCGTCTCGTAATGAATCCTTCAGATATAAAAACTTTTGCAAGTCCGTTATATCTTCTCGTGAATCGATCATTGTTACAAACGTATTCTTGAACGATAACCATTTTTCTAGATCACCGTCAAATTTTGGTAGTTCGGCAATCGGTCATTTAATACGACGCATGTTGTTATCGACCGGGATCGAAGTCGCGTTTAAGTTGACTGTGTGAGATGTTGCCGCCAGTGTGAGTGATCCGATTTTGCTCGCAATCGCGTAATATCGGTCCTGAATATCGTTAAGTTCGATTAAATTTTCATCCGCCGGCTCCGTCATTTCGAGCTCGTCATGCAACTCTTCGTATGCGTGGAAAAGTTCTGTTATACGCATCTAATCGCATCTTTAGGTTTGCCTCGTCTAATCGATCCTCCGCGACTATTTTTTCTAGATTGGTCAGTTGAGCCTTCAGCGTTGAACGCTTCTGACTGATATATCGTAGGCGACTCATAATGAATTTGATGAAACTTGACCTTATAATTTGTTAGACATTTTGATGTATACTCGGAATTAATATAACGCGACTCAGCTCGCACGGCTGGGTCGGTTTTCCCGCGCACGACCGATAATGCGTCGTCGGTCTTCCCGGGCGCGACCAATAACATTAACGAATCGCGGCTTGACAAATTTTTCTCTCTCGGCGGCGAATCAAAACGCACCCGGCTACGTACTTGTATGTCTCGAAATGTAAATACTAATGTATTCCAACGCGTCTGAGCGCGCTCGGACAAAAACGTCCTTCCGCGAATCTTAATCTCCTCTTGTCGATAAATCTTTATGTAGACGTAAATTAAACAGAAACTCGTCAATATCGAATTCAATGAGAGATGAATTTATCGGATATGAGACGTATGTACTTGAGAATACTTAGCTCTTTAATCTCGAAGGTTCTCTACGTTGGCTCGGGCGGGGTGGACCCCGGAGACGACCGTTCTGCGTGTGGATGGACGTCTCGGTATCGGCGTTAAACGTCCTCTTCTTGAGTTATACCTCACAGGAGGCACCAAAAACTGTATCGTCGAAAACTTTTCAAGATGAAGAAATTTTTCGGTTTTGGGATGGATGAATGAAAATAAAACGAGTCGTGATTTTGAGCCAAGGGAAATAGACCTTTATTGGCTCATGGGTGAAAAGCCTGTTAAGGCATAAAAAAACCCCAGAGTTCGCGTGACGTACAATTGAATTGACAATAGTGAGAATACGTGTATGTAAAAAGACTAATGGCGACACTCGATATCGCGAACGGGGCCCCATAATCGAGACTCGGCTCGATCGCGTGCTCGAGACTCGGCTCGATCGCGTACTTAAGACTCGGCTCGATCGCGTATGTGTATAAGAGACTCGGCTCTTTCTACGTGAGACAATATCACCGTACAAATAATCGTTTTCCGAAGAAGGGCGCGATGGGTCGTCTACACTACAAAGATTCGCGTGATCAATAACTTTTCTGTTTCCTAGCTAACTAACAAAAAATTGAATTGCGCTCAACGTTCCTGCGACGGCTCGATCACCGCTGCCTTTGTTCCACGGAACACTTACTATATTGCGAAATAAACTAAAAAGCTATACGCATTTAAAATATTGTGATCCATTAGCAACTGGAATAAAGTTTAATTTAGAAAGGCGATTTAAGCACATTTTTTTATCTTAATCATGTAGAGAGTAGAATTTTTATTCTGTCCGTTATTGCATTACCGCGATTTAAGTTAAATTGGATCCCAGAACAATATGTGGAACTGTGTAAAGACTTATTTTTAAAAGAAGTTGAAACAACCTTGCTTCCGAAGCGCGGATTCGCTTGCGGCTGGTCAGGGTTCGGAGTAAGGGCGGAGGAAAGACACACGACTTGGTGTTCGGGACAAATTAACAAAGATTTATTCTACGTGAAAGCATGTCCAAGCGTCGCGGTTTTAGATACAGGCTGAAATCGCGGACGGAACGGTAACAAAGATTTCCGCTCAAATATATACAGTGATTTATACAATGGAATGACGGTGCGGAATATTCACAAAGGCTCGAGTGCCGGACCGCGTTACAGAGTGTCTCGGGCGGAACCGGTGCTCCCGGTGTCGCAGAGCGGGGCGCGCCGAAATGGCGCGAAGCGCGGGGGCGGCGATGAAATCGCGGAAATAGTGCGAAGCGTGGACGCGGTGATGATAATCGCGGAGATTTCGCCCGGTGGCAGAAGGATCGGTCTAGCGCGAGTGGCAGACAAGAGTACGCAGACTCTACCTCCAGTGGCAGGCTACGAGTAGCTAGATCGAGGAAGAAAGGCGCGAGTCCAACCACCGAGAAGCGCTCGGTGGAGGCTGCAAGCGTTTGGAGGCGAGGCGGTACCCGGCGAGAAGCGCTCGGTGGAGACAGAGAAGCGCTCTGCCCCCGTTCGGGTAGTCTCGTGGAAGAGGAAGCTGATCGTCTATCAAGACACACTCGGCGAAGGCAAAGTATGCCAAAGGCTCTATACCCTCGTTCAGACGAAATCGCAAATTGTGTTAACGACGTCTGGCTTATATACGCGTCGCGACGGCGTTACGGAGTGGCGGGGGTAGCGACGGCAATCGCGAGCGCCGGGACGGTGCGGCGGAGCGGTCGGGGATTACGGCGCACAGTGGTCCCAAATCCCGAAAAGCTGGCAAAAATATGAAGGTATTGCTCAATTTTTACAAAAGTCTGTATTTAGGGGTTTTTGAGGTCGCTGATTATGAATCTAAGGTTAAAATTGCAAAAAACAAAATGGCGGGTCTAATATGGCGAATGTAATTGTTAAAAAAATGTTTTATTTGGCTGAAAATAATTTTGTTATTGAGGTCCCTGAAAACGAATCCGTTTTAATATTAAACAAAACATTTTTTGTTAATTGTAAAATTTTTCAAATTTTAATTGTTAATTAAATTGTGAAAAATGGATTAATGTAATTGAAGTTTGTTACCAAGGGGTTTTCGAAGTCGCTAATTAACAATTTGATGTCAAAATTGCAAAAAAACAAAATGGCGGATTCAAAATGGCGAACTTTGTTACCATTATTTATAGTAATATGATGTTGGTATTGAGAGGCAATGTGAAAAGGTAGGAATTGAATAAGTAAAGAAAAATACAATTTGAATGTTCATTTATTATTAACAACAAATCTATAATGATTATTCGCTATCTGATGAAGAATCATTGTCATCATCACTAGATTCATCTATTATTGAACTTTCAAAACTTGCTTTTTCGATTGTTGGTAGAATTAATAATTTAACAGCTTCAGATGACAACGATCTTATTTTTTTTGCGAAAGTTTTTTTAAACTTGAAATTAACGGATCTGACGTTACTAAGAGCCTTAATAATACATCTTCTATATTTTCAATTCTGCTGCATTTTCTGGCGAAATTGTCTGAATTGTTTGATGTACTTATTACAAGATTCCTGTCCCTCTTCGGACATTTGACCAATTGGGAGTAAGAGGGAAGCTACTATTTGTGGACTATGAATCAAAATTTTGTGAACCGTAGTCGGCATATTAAACCAAGGATAAAGTTCTACAAATTTGCGAGCTGTGTTCAAAGTAAATTTTTGAAATTTCGTTAAATCCATGTCATGACCGCACGAAATTACCTGCAATATTACATGGAATCTTTTTATCAAATCTAAATCTACACTTGTTATGGAAGCGGAAATCGTGGAATTTTCAAAAAAACGTGGAGCAGTGTTTCCGTCATTTGTGCTTCCAAATCCTTGCTTTGGTTGATCAACAATAAGTCCCAGTTGTAGACGGAAACCTTTTTGTATATTTCGTTTACGAGTATTCACACTTTCTTTGTCTAAATCACAGCGCGCTTGCCACTTTTTGATTTCTAATTTATATGATAAATGTAAACAGCACTCAAAAAATCGTATCCACGCATGCAGCGACGAAATTCCAAATTGTGTTATCTTCATTAATTTTGTTATTCAAAACTTTGTCAATGTCATTAAATTGTTTAGAAATTGCTTGACATATGTAACAACGTTGACTGGATGCAGTATTAGTCATTGAATTACAAACTTTTCCATTAACCATAGTCAATGCCAGTTTCTAATGAATGTTAATTTCTTTTTCGTCAACAATTGTTTGAAACGGGATAAGGTTTTTTTCTTGTTCTTTAATGCAATCTATTTCTGACCTTGTGGCTTCTGCAGTTTCGTGCAAAAATTCAATTTTTATTGGTCTACAGAATCGTGGGGACGAAAGCCTAAGATTTTTTCACACAATGACTTTTGAATTCGTTTTTTTATCAATTGATAAAAGCTGCAATGGTACGAGTAAAGTAAAAAAAATATTCGAATCAGATTTAGTTCCGTCATCATTAGTGAATTTCTATTTGAATGTACTTTGTCCAGAAGTTCCATCGCAACCTCATTTGCAAATTAAATCCAATTGGCGTACTTTATCAGATGTTAGGCTCTTAATAACGTCCGTTTGTGTTAACAATATTCTTTCTGCAGTGTGATTTATCAAAGATTGTAGTTTAATTTGTGCGCAAGATTCTGTTACAGTTATTTCTGATTTCGGCGAATAACATTTTTGCTTCGCTTCTAAAACAGATTTGTATGGCGGATATAATTTACAATTGTTTTCGATGTTTACCGATCTTATTCTCTGATATTGGCTTTTAGATAATTTCGTTCGCAATATCTCTGTTAATTTTAGATAATTTATTTTCCACCAAAAGCGCAAGGGCAGCATCGCTGGACATTTGTTTTTCTAAAACGTTATCTAAAGATCTTCTATATTTCGATGCTGTTGATGGGCTGCCTATTGTGACGTCTTTTACCACTTTTGCTGCATCCAAATTTCCTGAAGCCCGAAAACTCATTTGTGTAGCGAAGGCTAGCGTTTCGGCGCTATGCTCTTCCCGAAAACTTTGTGTTTTTATAAGTTTTGTCCGTTCACTTAATTCTTCAAAATAAACTCAAACAAGGGCTATAACGCAAATTAAGTTCGTTAGCACGCAAAATTATTACAATTGATAATACGCAGTTATACAAAGTTCTCTGTACTTATCTTGCAAGGCCTTCCGATCCGCTCGCACGCACAGTTCGCATCAGAGAAAAAAAGGAACGGTAAGCACCGAATCGCGAGACACCGAGACAGGCCCACTATTGCCACCTGTCACCTTTCCTGTTCTTTAGACGCGCGCAACACGACTATTGCTAACTGATATGCTACAGAGAGCTCCACAAAAAACAGAATACAGCTTGCACAAAATTGCATTTCTTAACATTACCTTACCATTACCTATGTTTTGAAGAAATGTTTAATAAAAAGTTGGTTAGACGGCAGGATCTGACAAGATTTTTAACTTATTAGTTATTATGTCACGATTTTCTGGAGCGCGTTCATGAAAATTATGACTAACTTGATTATTAATTTATTGTTTAAAATATTGTTCATATATATTTTGAGTAATATATTAAAATTGTACTTACTTTCAGGAGAAGAATCCATTTTGCCAAATTAAAATACATAAACTAAGAAAAATTCTGTGCGCGTTTGAATAACCTTTTGTTTTTGTATGTCGTGAGAGCTGAAGGCGACGCGCTCGACGCTCACTTTGGAAATGAATGTCAAAGGCATATACGACCATCTGCGCTCTAATAAACGATGTAAAAATATGGTAGGGGTATCACTACAACTATTCCAACAGTTAAAAGTCATTAAAAATAAAAACTTTATTTTTCGAATTTTTGCCAGCTTTTCGGGATTTGGGACCACTGTGCGGCGTCCCGACGCCGCGATCGCGTTCGGCGGTCTTCGGTCGTCTTCGGCACCGCTCGGCGCGTCGAAGCGGTTGCCGCGGTAAGTCCGTTCGCGGACTTCCTAACATTATATGCTAAGCGTTAAAAATACGGTGGGCACACCGTGCCCGTTCTTCGGCCGGGCGGTTTGGCAGGACGTTAGGCCGGAACGATGCAGTTTTGGGGGTGCATCGTTACAAAGTGGATAATTTGTATAACAAGAATGTTACTACATTCGAAAATAAATCTACATCTAGTAGCGAAGAGGAAAATTTTTTCCGTGATATCGAAAAAAAAATAGAATACGCAAACAACTATTTGCGGTAGTAACATTGAAGCATTTTCATATTTGGAGTGCAAATCAAAGGAACTTCAATGTCTTATAAATTTCCCAAATATTCGGTATATTTTTCTGAAGTATAACACTCCTTGCCATCGTCGGCTTCGGTAGAACACTTATTTAGTCTAGCGCAACTTTGTGTGCTACGTCGAAATCGTTTATCAGATACAACGTTTGAAAAACTTTTTTTAAGAAATAAAAACTTGTAATAAAATTATGAGTATTATTTTAATATCATTTTTATAACCTGCGTAATACTTTTTATAACCTTTTATAAATAGTCTCAAACACAATTATCTAAAAAAATTACCTAGATAAATTGCGATAATTATATCATCTTACATCTAGATTAATTAAAAGTAAGAATATTTTTATCTTATCTAAGATAAATTTATGGATTTTTATCTTATCTTCATCTAGATAATTCTAAAATCATCTACGGCAAACACTGCTCGTGGAGCATGGCCGTCTGCTGCTACAGCTGCGTTATTTGCAGCTGCAGCTGCGTGTTCTCCTGTTTTAGCAATCGGAGACCGTCAATCTCCTTTTGCTGTGCGGTGACCTTGGTTCGCAGTTCCTCTAGCTCGATGTCTCTGTTGACCCCAATCATGGAGTCCCCGAGGCGCGTTGCCAGATGATTTGCAGCAGCAGAAATTGCTGCCGCCGCGCCATTCAATTCCCCTCTCATAGTGCCGTTGAAGTTTGAACACTTGCCGATTACCTTGTCTATGCCCCGGAGTTTTTCAAGTATGATTCCGGGCATTCTGGATGGCCTTCAGACGTCTCGTTTTCGATCTCCTTCTTCTTCTTTTCGGCGGCGAGGACCTTCTTAAGGGCGTATTCGCCCGTAGTGGCTGGTCGGCTCTGCTTTCCTGAGCCTTTTCCTCCCCCCCAAGAGAGCGTTGCGTTCCTCCGTGGTGAGGTTGGAGATATCGACGACCTCTACGTCGTCGTCGTCTTCCCCCCGTCCGTCTAAACTGTCGCGGTCTATTTCCGCATCCTCGTCGGGATCTTCTTGTGTTGAGTCGTCCACCTCAGTCCAGAATTTGCCCTTGTTATTAGGCATTAGACCATGGCGGTCTCTAAAGTCCGGCCTGGACCTAGACCTGGATCTGTCCCTCAATTCCGTTTTCCGGGAGGAAGCGCGTATATCTTCTCTCCCCCCGGCGCTCCGGCTTCGATCTTTCTCCCTCTTGAGCCTCTTCTCCTTGACGCTCTTCGGGGCAGGAGGAACGAGAGGAACGACAAAGTTGCCCTCTCCAGGCGCAGGGGTGTTGCTGCACCTTGTATCCAGGGGAGTGTTTCCTTGGATGCCAAAGCTCTTGTCGTCATCGTTACCTCCCACCTCTACCTTTTCAAAATTGTCAAAAATAGGATCCGTCATTTTCGTTTTATCCCGCTACCCGCTGCGGCTCCGCCACCCAGAGACATGCCCTCTCCGACCGACCAGGAAGAATTTCCAGCCGGAGGGGTTCCAACGAGTTCCTCCGGGGGAGGGGGGTGACTACGTCGCGGGCCCCCGGAATAATCATCGGAGGAACTGGACTCCAGCCCCCTACTGACCCGTGAGCGGAGCAAGCTCCGTCCCACGGACTTTCAGGGGTCCCCAGGCTCCGACCCCCGGGGCACCGCAGCGGGCGCCGCTACGGACGGTTAGGGATAAGAAAGTTCACCCATTTTAAGGCCCGCCGTGGCGACCAGCTATTGTCCTTAACCGCCGGCCGAGGTAACCTCCGCACCGGCGGCTAACCTTCTACTCCGATGGCCGGGTTCGGGAGGGGTGCGATCCCCGACCACCAGAGTTACCTACGCGCCGCCGACCTATGCGTCCGGCGGCCAGACCCGCCGGCCACGACCTCGGAATATGTACGAGCGGCCCGACGAATCTGTCCCACCCAGATCGCCTGGCCTCGGCCTCGGAATATGTTTGAGCGGCCCAGGCGACTCTCCACACTTGGCGAACCGTGGGACCACGTCCCTGGTGTGCAATCGCCAAGTGTGGGCCTCTCCTCCAACCGATCCAAGTCCACGTCCTGGGCCGGCTTGGAAGAAGGTTATCCCCTCTTCTCCTGTCGGAGTACCGGTGTGCAATGAAGATTGAGAGGGGATCTTCCCGTTCCCTCGGTGAGACGGCATCCTTGCCCACCTCGGGAACGGGGACCACCCTCCCCCAAAACCTCTCCTCTGGCCTTTCAGCCGGATCCCTCACCCTGCCGGAACACCGGCGTGCAATGGGTGAGAGATCCAAACCCCACCCCAATACAAAAACCCCAGCTCCCTCACCCTACCGGAGCACCGGCGTGCAATGGGTGAAGGGGCCACCCACCCCAAACCCCGTGGTTTTTTATCAAGGTTTTCCTTTCTCTAGGTCGGTGGGAGGAGTAGAAACTTCCCCCTAACGGTCCTGGCCGACCGGGCGTTTGAAGTCAGAGTCGCCTTTCCCTACCGGCGATTGGGACCGACCCGTAGGCCAGTCCCTAAGGGAGTCACCGGGCTCCCATTCTTCCCGCCACTCCGGTCCGTAGACCGGCGGCAGGAAGGGTGGACTCTTAGACCCCGCACCTCACCAACGGGTTACCACAGTGACTTCTACCAACAGAAGCCACTGGACATGACCCGCCGGATCCGAACGGGGAGCTCCCTCTCGCCGCCCTTCTGCCATTTGAAACAATTGAAACCCGCCTGCGCCTATAGTTGCGGTTGCGAATTGCGATTCTTTGCATGTTGCTATGAATCAATGAATTATGGCAGACGGCGCCGTGAATATTAACAGACTGCCAGTTGCTGAGTTATCTGTCACACTACTCGCATCGAAAGAAAAGTCAAGCAAATGTTGGGATTTTTTCGGGAAATTGATTCATACGAAGAACGGGAAAAGAAAGCATATTGCCTGCGACAAAGTATTTTGTGTTCCATGTCTCAAGAAAGCTCAAAGCTTCCAAAAGTTCCACAACCCGCACCAAATCAGCTGCGAGAAGACGTTGATGTCGATGATCCTCTTCCTCTTCCAGTTGTACATGAACTTTTTAGCAGGTAAGTTGCGTTGCACTTTACTCATGTTTAATTTGGGTTCGGTGAAAATGGCCAGTGCTTATAATTTCGGCATAGCTGCTACTTGCTCTCACCGTATCTTGGAAAGCGAGACCCGAGACCCTTGTCGTATAACTCAAAGTTGCCCGCACGTTGATCTATTCACTCTATCCAGTTCCAGAGGTGACGCTTTTGCTCGCTGCAGGGTAAAACGAAGTACGAACAGGGTTGTCGTTTTACAGTCTTAGAGAGTTTTGTGAACAATTTTTTTTCAATAATTGTCTTTAGAGAGTCTTTAGAGAGTCTCTCTAAAGTCTTAGAGAGTTTTGTGAACAATTTTTTTTCAATAATTGCCTAAAGCAATTCGGTTCTTTATAGCGTTTTGGGAGCTATTGGTCCCTCATTCATAACCGTTCGTTTCGTGTGTGAGTCAGGATCGTCGATCTACTGTTCTATTAGCTGTTAGCTGTTCCTGCAATGGAGCATATTTGTATAATTCGTAATACGATACGTATCGTAGCGACACACAAAAGCGTTTGTTTCATCCGAATTACCCGAAATGTGCGTTACGCATTTCACGCAATCACGCTTATTTACGCAGCGTCACTTGTTGAACACAGTTATTACTGCCAAAAATTTAACGAGTTTTTCTTTTCAGCTTCGCCGTTAAGAGTTATTCTCTTTCGGTCAGCACCGGCGACCTCGCTCGCCACCTCAAAGATGACCATGAAATAGATGAGGTTAAGAAAACCCACAAAAATGCAACTCTTACAAATTTCTTCAGCCTGCAACGAAAGAATACCGGCACCTTAGTGCGAGATGATCGCTGGTTTCTTGCACGGGATTTGGCGATGATGTGTTGCCGCGACCTTTTCCCCTTTGATTTTGTATGTGGCGAGGGAATGGTGGACTCTGTAAGGTAAATGGTGGACCTCTGTAAGGTAAATGATATTTTTCTAAATTCCCTAGACAGCACACAATATTCACAAAATATTTTAAAAATATAGATATTAAATATTTTATAAATATTCTAATGTCCGCGATTTTCAGGTATGAAAAGGATTATGACATTATGATAAATATCTAAAAATATTTATGAAAAATTTTGATAAATATTTTTCATAAATATTTTTACATATTTTTCATAATTTTTTTCACACCTGAAAATCGCAGACATTAGAATATTTATAAAATATTTAATATCTTATAAAATATTTAATATCTATATTTGTAAAATATTTCGTAAATATTATATGCTGTCTGGGTCTTTACTCCGCATTAAAATTAATTTTTTCACCTTTAACAACGAAAAAATCTTTAAACATATAGAATCCGTTAGAATTAAACTTGTCAAAAAGTTCAATCAAATATTGGACAGACAAGATGCTTGCCGCGCGTTTTTTAATACTAACAACAAGAAATGGTTAGTCAACACCACTGACAAACAGATACCGGACTCTGTAATTAATTTTTTAAGCTTGGGTGACAATTTCGCTCTACCAGTTTCCCGCTTGTGTAAAAAAGACCGTTGCAATGCAACGTTAGAAACTATTAAGAACGTCGAGATTAACAGCCATAAGTTTCCTCCGAATGCTATTAACGGAATACGGAGCGCAATAGCCAGTTCTCTTCAACTCTTTTTAAATAGCAACAAACATTTTTGTCATATTGACCGACACATCCTTAATGAGTTCTCGAAATGTAAAAAAATTTTGCGCGATAACGATGATGTCTTTGTCACCAAGGCTGACAAAGGTCAAATAACGGTGATCATGGATAGGTTTGACTATATTAATCGTATGTCGGAGGTATTAAGTGACGCCTCCACTTATAAGAAGGTGAATAAAAATCCCATTAAACAGATCACAACTAAGATTAACCAACTCGTGAAGTCGTGGCATGACAATGACATCATTGATTATCAAATCTTCAAACAGTTATATTGTACGAATGGAAATCTTCCTCGTTGTTACGGCCTGCCAAAGATACACAAAACCGGGTTTCCTATGCGTGTCATCGTGTCAGCAATAGGCAGTCCCCTCTATAATGTCGCGCGCTTTATACATGAGATTTTGCATAACTCTATCCCCAAACCACGATCTCATGTAAAGGATGGTTGGTCGTTTGTAAAAGGAATTGCGAATGTGAGGATTAACTCTGACGAAGTCCTTGTGTCTCTTGATGTCACAGCATTGTTCACCAACATCCCGAACGAGTTGGTGTATGAGTCGGTGAGAAAAAGATGGCATTATATCTCACAAAATACTGAGCTCAGTTTGTCTCAGTTCCTCCATGCCATAGAATTGATTTTACATTCCACTAGCTTTTGTTTCGATGGCCAGTTCTATGAGCAGATCTATGGTAGTCCCATGGGATCTCCCCTCTCTCCAATATTGGCTGATATGGTCATGGAGGATCTTGAGACTCACTGTTTAAGTTTATTGGACTTCGATGTTTGTATCTACCTCCGCTATGTAGATGACGTTTTTACCATAGTGCCGAAACGAGCTATAAATGCTTTATTGGAAGCGTTCAATGGTTACCACCCACGGTTGCGTTTCACCTACGAAATTGAAACTGATGATTCGTTGCCGTTTCTGGATACTATTGTGATTAGGGACGGTGATGAGTTAATCACTAATTGGTATAGGAAACCAACTTTCTCGGAGAGATACATTAATTACTTTTCTAATTATCCACTTAAATATAAAATCAACAGCATAAATAACTTAGTGGATCATGCTATCTTGTTGTCAGACGAGCGTTTCCATCACGCCAACATTAATATTATTAAAGATATCCTTGTGGATAATAGCTTCCCGATTAAGTTGGTTAATAAGCATATTAACAATAGATTGCGACAATTAGAAAATAGAAGGAACTTGAGCGCTAACAATTCCGAACGCGACAGCACGTTTGATGTACGCAGATGTGTGATGATCCCTTACGTGAAGGGCTTAAGCGCGGGCATACGGGGTACTCTTGAGAGAGTCTGCTGTGACGTGGTATATAAGATACCGAAAAAACTCAGTGCTGTCATCAGGAGAGGCAAGGACAGATTAGCGACCAACAGGGAAACTAATGTGGTTTACAAAATTGATTGTGAGAATTGCGACGCGTCCTACATTGGCCAGACGAAGAGACATCTTGAAACAAGAGTAAAGAAATATTTCAGCGATATTAAAAAACATGACAGCAATTTCTCTGTCGTAAGTAAACACCGGATACAGAATGACCATAATTTTAAGTAGTCAGATCCGAAAATATTACACAAAGAACCTCACTGGAAAATGAGAGAGATCGCTGAAATGTTCTTTATAAAGAAATATAAGAACACGATTAATTTAAAAAAAGATACCGAGAACTTAAACTCGATATACGACAGTGTCATCATGTCTGTTTAAGTGTTTATATTTTTACCTCGGGACACCTTGTTTCTTTCTTTGTCCGCTCAGTCTCCCAAGCACTCGCATACATGTAACATGTCGCAACGAAGAATCCGTCATACGCGAAAATTTATTACGGAATTCGTAAGTTTTTCTTGATCGTCGCTTTCTCTCCTCACATATCATTGTTGCTACAAATTAAGATTGGTCCGCAGCTGACCTTTATGGCCATGCGGGAACATGCTTGTGAACTCAGGAATTTGTATTAATTATGTGACGAGTCAATAGATGATATAGGTATTGCTCACTATTTAACGTCGTTAATTTAATATTTATCCTCACTGACATAATGAAATCGGCGGACGTGTTGGACATGGAGAATGGAGACCCTCTTACGGTGCTGGAAGACATTATACTTGAGGGAGACGACGAGGAAGTCCCTGCCAATGCAGGTAACGCAGCAACAGCCTGCAAGAAGGCTCCTACTCTCAAGACCGATGTCGTCACCCGATGGCACGCTCTGCTGCGTCTGTGCAAAAGTATGGGTCCCCATAGAAACAGCATCAACACAATCCTTGCAAGGATTGAGAAGTCTAATCTGATGCTCACTCCCAGTGAGTGGGAATTCCTGGACGACCTCGGCAAGTTCCTGGAGAGCTTTCGCACCGCTGTGGAAGTCCTGTCGGCGGAGAAGAGTACGACGCTGAACGTTGCTCTGCTCATGAAGGCAGAACTGGAAGAGCGTCTAGAGGACAGCGATAGCGAGTCGGACTCGGGTCACTCGGGCAGTCTGCTTATCCTACAAACAATGAACTCCATGCGTGCTAAGCTTGACCACAGGTTTCCAGTCACGGATCTACTTGTCGCGGCAGCACTTCTGGATCCTCGTTGTCAAAACCCGAAGTCGGTGAAGAACCATCTCTCAGATAAGTTCATGACGAAAGCAGAGTTTCTGGTTGCCCAAGTGAAGGAAAATGTGAGGGAAGCTGATGTCATTAAATAGGATATCGCCGTGCCCGTGACCGAACCCAACTCGAAAGGATCAGCCCAGCTTGCATCTCCTGTCGCGCTACTTGCTCATTGTCAGAAACATTCCGCACAGATTACCTCGTCTGATAGGATTCACGAAAAAGTAGAATATTTTTTGACGACGGCAAGCTTGGCATATGTTCCAGATGGAGACATCCTGAAATACTGGAAAAAAACGCAGAGGCAGTTTCCATGCATCTGCCTTAGCGAGGGGTATTCTGTGAATACCTGTGTCACGTTCTGACTGTTATAGTTCGTCCGTTTTTTGGTCAATGCATTTAAGCAATTTACCAGGGATTTGGACAAGTCGTGTGAAGGATATTATGATTATATTTATTATTCGGGACCGAAAAGATATCTGAGTTTATACGTATGGTATCGAGGATCAGCTTTATTTATTTGGTTATAATTAGGATAATCAACGTCGAAATCGACAGGAATAGGTTTAAAGGAGGGTGCGTTTTCTAGTTGTTGCAATTGTTGGAGGAAGGGGAGAGGATCTTGATTAGAAATGACTGCTTGCTTGATCTGGAATCTGATTCGTTTAATACGAACGCGCCTACCTCCTTTCTTCGTCATTCAGCCGCGTTCACGAAAATGAATTTTAAGCTCGCCACACTCTTCGGCAGCGCTCAAAACCAATCCGCCACACCTTCTGCTCGCCACACTCTTCGTCAGCGCTCAGATCGTCAGCGTAAAGGTCAAATTCACTTTCGGGAATTTGTTGAAATTGTTATCTTTTTCTGAGAACCAACTCCGTTATCGCCACGCTTTCGGCAGCGAAAGTACTGGATCGCCACACTCTTCGTCAGCGCCCCAGCACAGATCGCCACGCTTTGTCAGCGGAAACTGCGAGTCGGAATCCCAGAAGTGACAGTGATTATTACGACCCCCAAGAATCAACCCCGTAATCGCCACGCTTTCGGCAGCGAAAGTACTGGATCGCCACACTCTTCGTCAGCGCCCCAGCACAGATCGCCACGCTTTGTCAGCGACAACTGCGAGTCGAATCTTAGAAGTGATCGAATTATTGATTAAAAGTACGAAATGAGATTCCAGATTTTTACACTTGTTCCCTTTTAAACTTATCTTACCTTTATTCTAGAAATCTCAATACAACTTGTGCGTGAAGCGCGGTCTTATAAAGTATGAGAGTGTAGGGACTAAGTTCCAGAATTGAGCGCGAATGCTCGAACTTAGCGTATAGCGGAACGTAGAAAATCGAATAAGGTTAAGAGAGAGTCTGAGAATTACGTCTAGTCAAGACCGAAGTTAAAACTTATCTGCTTTCCGCGGCGTTTTTCCGCCCTATTTATACCCGAAAAAGACCGGAATCTCCCGCGCGAGATTCCCGCCTTTTTCCTACGCGTCCTAAGGGGGGAGGTATTCTAGAAGCTTCTAGAACATTCTAGAAGCGTAGTTTTGGGCCCATCTGGCCCCCAGCCCTTCAACGGACTCCGATAAGATAATCTAAACATTTACACTAACCCGGCCGTTTCCCTCGGAATTCCGAGCCTGGCGTGCGTCGTCTAAGCGTTCAAAACTTTTAACGTGCGTCGTCGGAAATATAAAATTTCCGTACGTAACACCTGTAACCAGCACTCCATTAGAGAGGGTTTTTTCTATAGCCGGGCTTGTCGTCACCGCAAAAAGATCCTGCCTCCATCCTCTACGCGTCCATAAAATCATTTTTGTGCACAACAATTACAATGTATGCAAAGAAATTGTAAATGGTTCTAGCTGAACTGCAGACTGCAGAGTGCAGAGTGTAGACTAGTCGTTCCGTGTTCCCTACAGTACCTACTGTGATTATTCTAGCTCATGACAAAGTTCAAATTTCCTTTAAGTTTTAAGCTAGTATTGTAATTTGTTAACCACTAGTCCATTAACAATTATAGTAATTTAGCAATTTGCTATTTAAGGGACCCAGTCCACAATAAAAGTTACTTTTTTAAAGCAAATAGTGTTGGTATTACCATTGTTATATAATAAACGTTTTTTAATATAAGAAACATAATTAACCACTTAACTGAGTTTGCTGACATTGACACATTTTTGCGCCAAAGTCAGCAAAAATGCGTCAAAGTCAGCAAAGTAGTTAATTATGTTTCTTATATTTTAGAAGATACACGAAAAATTGTCTTAATTTCACGCTCACGCCGGGTCACGCCGCTGTGACGCCGCCGGTAAGGTCGAACGGCGCGCGCCGCCGAAAGCCGCCGCCGCGCCGCCGCCGCCGCGCCGCCGCCGCCGCACAGTGGTCCCAAATCCCGAAAAGCTGGCAGAAATTCGAAAAATAAAGTTTTTATTTTTAATGACTTTTAACTGTTGGAATAGTTGTAGTGATACTTTTTTTTTTTTACGTGGAGAAATTTTCTAAGCTACTGGAATCCCTGTCCTGACAGACAGGTTTCCACCAGTAGCCCCCCTCTGGTGGTAGAGAGGGGAAGACCTCCTCACCCTCCGGGGAGAGGAGTGAGGGGAGTGTAGGACTCTTACCCACTAAAACTCCACGGGTATCCAACTCTACGTTTAAGGGGGACGCCCGGGAACATATTAATATTGCGTCCGCGACGTCCCCCAACGCCGAGCCCTAATTGGGCTGCCTCCTAGGAGCCATAAGGCTCCGGGCTCTAAGAGCCCTGTTATCTGTTGTGACGGGGTGTGGACACCACCCACCCCGCCACTCCTCCCGATGTTATGAGGAAGGATAGTCATCCCCGCCGGGACGCCGAACCTCCCAACCTCCAGACTGCCTTTTACGTAGTGATACCCCTACTATATTTTTACATTGTTTATTAGAGCGCAGATGGTCGTATATGCCTTTGATATTCATTTCCAAAGTGAGCGTCGAGCGCGTCGCCTTCAGCTCTCACGACATACAAAAACAAAAGGTTATTCAAACGCGCACATAATTTTTCTTAGTTTATGTATTTTAATTTGGCAAAATGGATTCTTCTCCTGAAAGTAAGTACAATTTTAATATGTTACTCAAAATATATATGAACAATATTTTAAACAATAAATTAATAATCAAGTTAGTCATAATTTTCATGAACGCGCTCCAGGAAATCGTGACATAATAACTAATAAGTTAAAAATCTTGTCAGATCCTGCCGTCTAACCAACTTTTTATTAAACATTTCTTCAAAACATAGGTAATGGTAAGGTAATGTTAAGAAATGTAATTTTGTGCAAGCTGTATTCTGTTCTTTGTGGAGCTCTCTGTAGCATATCAGTTAGCAATAGTCGTGTTGCGCGCGTATAAAGAACAGGAAAGGTGACAGGTGGCAATAGTGGGCCTGTCTCGGGGTTTCGCGATTCGGTGCTTCCCGTTCCTCTTTCTCTCTGGTGCGAACTGTGCGTGCGAGCGGATCGTAAGGCCTTGCGAGCTAAGTACAGAAAGCTTTGTATAACTGCGTATTATTAATTGTAATAATTTTGCGTGCTAACGAACTTAATTTGCGTTATAGCCCTTGTTTGAGTTTCTAACTTTTTTTTCTTAATAATAAAGTAATATTGTATATTTGAACTAGTTATTTGAGTTGATAATATATTTACCTCTTGAGTTCGCTGAAAATAACTCAAGATTTCAACAGGTTATGGGCCCAGTGATAACGGCCTAATTCTTTCTTTGTAAAAGTCAAAATTGTAGTTGTTAAAATAATTGCTAAAATAATATTCGTAGAACTTGAGAGATAGAGAGAAAGCGAAAAGAAAGAAAAGAGAGAGAGAGAGAACGGCCGGTTGCGACACGCGGCGTACACGTGATCACTAGGTTGTTAGGTACAGAGACGATAAGCGTGACAAATAAAGAGAGAACATACATACATAAAACAGAGATAAAATAACTTTAAAATCGAAATGGCAAGGTCGCTCGCGGAAGATAGCGTACATATCGAAAAGTTAACCGACGCGGAAAATTTTCAAATTTTGAAGTTTTAAATAGGTATAATGTTTAAAGCGAATGAGTTAGACGAAATAATAACACAAATTACACCAAAGATTGAAAGAACTCCGCAGTGGAAAAATAAAGACGCGACTGCACAAAAATTAATAATTACGACGCTGGATAGGAAACCGTTGCTGCACGTGTTAGATTGTAAAAGCGCGCGTGAAATGTGGATAAAAATTTGCAATATATATGAAAGGGACTTTGAACAACAAAGATGTAATTTACTTCAAGAATTCTATAGCACAACATATACTAAAGATATAGATAGTGCTGCATACATAAGTAAATTAAGAAACTTAGCTTTTAGGTTGAACGCGTTAGATACTAAACTTAACGATAAAATGATAGTCTCAAAGATATCCACACTGCCTGAAAAATATAAAAACTTTGCGAGTGCGTGGGAGTCGACGGGACAGGCGGAAAAAACACTGGAAAATCTCACTGCAAAACTGATAGCGGAAGAAACAAAAAATAACTTGAAGGAGGTGCAGGAAAAAGCAGTAGCGTTTAAGAAAACTGATAGAAAGTGCTTTAAATGCAATAAAACGGGACACTTGGCAAAATCGTGCACTAAAGAAACTGCTGAAAAAAGACAAGTACGATGTTTCAAATGTGACAAAACGGGACATATTGCGAAGACGTGTCCAAAGGCGTCGGGTAATCAGAGATGTAGTATCTGTAAGAAAACTACCCACAGTGAAAACAATTGTTATTTCAGAGAAAGAAGTAGCAAAAAAAAAGAAAGTAAAGTAGCTTTTTTGACGGCTGATATAAATGCTGCTGACACATGGATAGTGGACTCCGGCTGTACATCAAACATGACAAACAATAAAAACGCTCTACAACAAATGAAGAAAATGAGCTCGGTGATTGGAATAGCGAAGTCTTCTAAGTCAATGACGGCATCACCGCGCTACAGAAGGAAACGAAACTCCTCCAGTTTCTCCTGCCTTCTTCTCCCGGCCGGGCCGTCGCCGCGATAACGGCCGGGAGGGAGAGATTTTCTCCGACCAGAGGGCACGGCGCTCATCGTCCCATGCTGGACAGTGCTCCAATGTATGTTGCGCCGTGTCCGCCCACTCCGGGCAATGGTGGAAGCGCGTGGTGCGCTCCTTCCCGATTCTGTGCAGATAATGGCCAAAGCAACCATGGCCAGTAATTATCTGCACAGCGTGGAAGACGAAAGGTCTTTTCCTCACGCCCTCCACCCATTCCCCAAACACAGGCCGGACGGCCTCGACGACCCTCCTACCCCATGTCTGTTGGGGCAGCCATTCCTCCCATCTCTGGAGGAGGGTCGTCTTCGCTCGGAGTTCCAGCTCCCTCAGCGCCCGCGGTATGACCCCCCCTTGAGTCGCTTTGATGCGGGAGACTGCCTCATACGTCTCCGCATACATTTGCGCGATCAAGTGCACGGGAGGGATCCCCGCAAGCGTTGTCGCCCCCACGTGGGCGACGGTCCAATACGCCCTTGCGACGCGCGTCGCCACTTGCGCTGCACGCCCGCCATCATTCCTCTAAAGCGGGGGGACTCCCCCACCTTCTTCCACCAAACTGGCGCGGCGTACATCAAAACGGAATGGACCGTCGCCACGTAAAGGCGACGCACGAGCCCGCTCGGCCCGCCCAGATTAGGCATCAGCCGCGACAAGTTGTTCGCGACCTGCCGGGCTCTTGGGACAACGCGGGCGACGTGCTCGCCGAAACTCCTCCCGCCGTCCAGCCACATACCCAGATATTTACTATGGGGAGTGGCCGGGACTTTGACGCCTCCTATTCGGAGGCTGAGCCATGCTGGAGGAGGCTCCCAATCCTTCCGATTGTAAAACAGGGTAACCTGCGTTTTTTCGGGAGCCACCCTCAGGCCTAACCTCTCGATGGAGCGCACCATCATTGCAGCTGCCACACTGGCCAGCCTATATAACTCCTGCCACCCCTCCCCGTTGACCCCCAGATAAATGTCGTCCGCATACCCGGAGAGCCAGCATTTTGTGGGGAGGGGGGTCCCGAGGACCAAGTCGTAAGCTATAATCCAGAGGAGGGGCCCCAGGACTGAGCCTTGTGGGACCCCACACTCTATGAGCTTGATCCTCAGAATCCTATCCCGGTCCGCGTATGTCAGACCTCTGTCCCGGAAATAATCCCGGACGACCTCTATAAGATAGGGGTCCACCCCAGCTCTAAGCAGGGCGTCCCCTATTGTCGGCCAGGGGAGGGAGTAAAGGCATTCCTGACATCGAAGCCAATCCCCATTATCACTCCCCCTTCAATTTCGGCCTCCGTCCGGGCTAAGACGCGCTTAATGGCGTCTATTGTCGATCGCCCGGCACGGAAACCGAACTGGTCGTCCGAGAGTCCCTTATTCCGGGACACCTGCTGGACGAGACGTTCGGCAATGATTCTCTCGAAAATCTTGCCTGCCTTGTCCAGCAGACACACGGGCCGGTAGGCTGACGGCAAACCCGGGGGTTTGCCCACCTTTAGCAGGAGCACCAGGCTGGCCTCCTTCCACTTTTTGGGGAACCGTCCGGCTTTCAGGCATGCTGTAAACATTCTTCGCAGCCTGCCGAACAGCTCTCCTGCGGCCAAGGTCCACGCTCCTCCTGGGATATCATTAGGGCCAGGAGCCTTGTTTCTCCTGACCCTTTTGATGGCCCTCGAGAGCTCCTCTTGACTGACCCCCCATTCTTCCCGCCACTCTTGTTGAGCGGTAGCGGGAAAGTGGACCTTGCAGCCGACGGCTGCACCCGAGCACGACATGGTTCGAGAGAAACAACTACCAATAGTCACGGACGATCGTATCCTGGCCCAGCCGATCGTAAAGAAGCAGCGAGTCCGTAAACCAGCTAAGAAATCCGTGGACAAAGCAACGGGTGACACGGAGGAGCGGACCAGCCCGAACGAGACGGAGGAGGCGCAGCGGCGAATCGTCCAGGCGGCGATTTGGGATGCGGCGACGGTCGCGGAGCGACGTTGAACCGTGCGAAAGACCTGAAAAAAGAAAAACAAAACCTGTAAATAGTGCGACAAAAAAATATAAATATTAATAATAGACAAATTAGTGTTAAGAAATATATAATGGACAAAAATATATATAGACATATATAAGATTAAATGATAAGTGCGCGCGACAGTTATAATTACCGAGTAAAAGCGTGCGACAGAGTAAAATTACTTTTCTATAATTTCTACCGATCCGAGCAAACGGAGGCGAACAAATTATAAGATAAAAATTGTTCAATTCGACAAGTAGATTCAAAAAGGTCCTAATCATATTGACGATTAAACGAATCTTTAACCATAAAAATGATATATCCTCATTTCCCGATATCCTATAGATATATAAGGTTGAATTCGAATGACAAGGACGCTATTCCAATTAGTGAGAGTAACAAAAAGTAGAGTTACGTTCATTGATTCGCGGAAAAGAAAGCGAAAATTAGATTACGAGCAATCAAGCTCAGACAAAAGATAACTGCTTGAAATAGAACCGTCAAAGATTAATAAACCTTCATGGTTTACATGGGGATACGTGTTCAGGGCAATTTCTTAACGCGAGCAACGTAAATGACGGATCCGCGAAGTAGATTACGCGGAAATTGCGATACATAGCGAAGATTACGGTATGGCTACCCATAAGCGGGTGCAAAGATGGCAATCGCGCAAATCGGGGGCAAATTTGACATACTGATGAAAATTGCGTCAGAGTACCGAGAAACGCTAGCAAATCGAGTTTTGCACCTCCGGAAAATTCGGGGGCAAAATTGTCACTGACAAGAAAGGGGCAAAATCGGCAGGCATCAAAAGACATAAGCGACTAGCATGGTTAGCCGAGCGATCGAACCGACGATCGAATAAAGTCTTTATCATCTAGGTTGACCTACAGGGGCAATAAAAAAGTTGACCTGTCCGACGGTAGACATGGCAGACGTCTCAGACTGGGGGATATAGCGATCACGCGAGGGGGTTGATCGATCGAACGAACCGACGATACCCGCGGCGGATTGATGATGAAAAAAGCATAGTAGAGTCGTAAATAACACAGAGCCACCATCGGTCGGCAGATTAGGATGCGCGAAAGACGCGAAACCTGTACCGTGCCGTGAGGTATGCGAATAAAGCGATATCGACCATCAATCACTGAATTATCGATATTACCGCGCTCGAGTCGTCAAAGGGATCAAAGATCCACCGTCGAACGGCGCGGTGAACGGGCAGAAAGTAGGGGAAGTCGAACCACGGAGGCGCGGTCGAACTATCCGAAGTATCCGCAGGATAATAAGCATGATTTCGATAAATATGCATTGTAGGTGACTTATGTAAAGATAATCGGTGATCAAACGGCCAAACGAACGGCGCCATCATGTGGAGGTGCGAACCACGAGCGAGTGGAGATAACGCATGGCATGCGAAGTAGGATAACCGATCCATGTAACGCGGAAATGATCATCATAAGTTATTATAGGAAAATCAAGCATGTTAACAAGCCCGAATGAACATCCATTGTTTAACGATAAATAATGGCGAGCGATACCACGATGCGATCATATGCTACATTGTGCGAGCGAGTTAATATTAATATTGTAAACGCAAAGTTTCCTTTTCCTAAGAGATATCCGACAATTATTAATATGTTTAATAAATTATCTAGAAGGAAAGAAGGATCTGGAAAACGGAATGCTGCGTATATAACCATGTATTTGTGAAAGTTGTTGATCTGAAAAGTGAGAATAACATGTTTACGAGCGATCAATGAGCCTTTTGTCCGCGGCAACACCTGCCTCAGCGAACAATGGACTCCGGAATGCGGAAGCTACGAACGGCTACATCTGGACGGCAGGTGTACGTAGCACCTGGACGACAGGTGTGCTATACGGGGCGGAGTCTTGCCCAAGTGGGGATGCTGCCGGGAGACCAGGAGCCGGAGCGAAACCCATCGATCGGGGAATTCCTCGCTAGAGAGTCGTAGAGTAAAGACGTTGGGAAATCATCGCTCGTAAAGTACGGCGGCTGACATGGTAACTTCTCGCGCGATATAACTTAGACTCTGCGTTGAACCATCCCGCGGTAGACGCGTTAAATCTTATAACTTCCGAAACTTGTATTATCTGGAAATAGAATAAAATAGAGGATATTTTACTATTTGAAATAGAAATACTTAGAGTTGAAATTTATTCGAGTGCGGTTGAAACCTTACCTATACGTAACACTTACCTGATCCTGATACTTACCTGTCGGCGATCCCACATCCGTTCGGGGAGATCCAAGAAGCATTCCAGCGAAGGTCCAGGGCGAAGTCAGCGGTGCACAGCTGCAGTCCAGAGAAGGTCCAAGGTGCTGAGTCCAGCGGTGATCCAAGATCCGACGGCAAAGAGGAGACCTGAAACAGAAAAAGGGGTTGAGAGGAATCAGCGGGGTCATCGAAAAAGGTGGGACAAACTTGTACTTAGAATCATTGATCCTTTCTCGGTTTAGAGGGTAAAAATTCGAGTGGCGACCGTGTCGGTGACATCTTAAGACGTATAAAGGGGGGCAATAATCCTCCGTACGGTCACAACCTCTCCCCCGTTCGCTCTGGGGAAGAGAGTGTCCACCACCTTTTCAACAAATGGGGGTCGAGAGACTCCGTTAGCGGGGGCGTTCATGGTATCAAATTGTCTTGAACCAGCTTATCTGGGCGCCCCCACGGGTCCTCATCCACGCTCTCGAGGAGCTCCTTACAGGAGCGCTCCTTGGCCGCGCGTATAACCCTGGAGAGGACGTCGCGGGCGGATCGCCACGCCTCTCCGGTTTCCTCCACATCCAGAGCGCCGCGCCTTCCGGCGCACGCTCGGAGCCATTTTTTCTTGGCCTGGACAAAGGAGCGGCGTAGATCTGCCAACTCCTCCGTTCACCAGTATGCGTGTTTTCGGGGAGAGAGAGAACGGAGCCGGGGCATCGCCACATCGCAAGCCTGCGTCATTGTCCCGACGAGCCTTTCTACCTAGCTATCTATCTCTCCCTCCCCTATTTCGCCTTCCTCTTCCCAATTCAAGGCAAGGACCGCTGCTCTAAAGCGGTCCCTGTCCATCTTGCGGAGGGCCCATCTCCGTCTTCTTCCGTTGGCGTCACGGCAGCGAGCGACCACCCCTGGGGGGGTGGCACGGACCGTCATTTCCAAATACAAGTGATCCGAAAGGGTCTCCTGGTCCATGACTACCCGCCAATCGCGTATTTCACGGGGGACACCACGTCAACGACCTCGCGTTGAAGTCCCCCGCGACCATGACCCGGCCAGACGAGCAGGTGCGGACAAAGTCCTCGACCTCACCCAACAGTCGCTCATATCTGGCCAAGGTCCAACTTGGAGGGGCGTACACCGCCATCACGGAGATGGACTTCCATTCGACAGTCACGTATCCCTCCCCGATTTTTCTAACGATACACGGAAAGGATGCTGGCATCGCCAGATGTAGGGCTTCGCCGCGATTCCCAAGCCGCACCCGCGCTCTGCCAGGGCCTGACAAAAGAGATCCTGGGCCGCGCGGGCGTGGTTGAGATTGGTCTGGAGTATTCTCTAGGCCATTACATATAGCCCACAAGAACCTCCGTTTCTCCCTCCTCATTTCCTTGTTGCGGAACAGTTGTGTTCGTTTTTTCCACAACTTTCTCCTTTTCTGTAATTTCCATCTTTTCTGATGTTTCCTCCTTTTTGCCCCGTTCTTTTCTCGCCCTTTGCGGAAAAGGCTCTTGCCCCACGGCTTCCACTTCCATGGGCTCGGTTTCGGCACTGGCTCTGATCTCGTTGAGCCATCCTGCTATCCTTTATCCTCCGGGTTGCGATCCTTCATCCTTTTCTTAATTTTTTTTGGACGCTAACCCCGGCGAAAACTCCCTCCTTGCGTGACCTGGAACCCCTTCACTGTCAGGTTGTCGACTACCTTCGGCTTCGTTGACTTGGGCTTCGTCTTCGATTCAGCCCCTTCCCCCGCCGTCGGTGCCTGACTTGTGGGTTTCGTGACAGGCCCTTGTTTCTCTGCGGTCTTTCCTCCGCCTTTCCTCTTTTTGCTGCCCTTGCATATGGGACCCCCCACTCTGTGATTGTGCGGCATCCCCTTGCTCTGGCATACAGCGCAGCTCACTGGTGCTAGGCACTCTCGGGCTGGATGGCCCGTGTTGCCGCACCTATAGTATGCCCCTGTCCTGTCGACGTCACTATGGCACGTCGACCTTGTGTGCCCCAGCTCGAGGCACTTGTAACACTGAAGTGGCCACTTTTCAAGCATCACCACTTTTGATGCCGACCACCCTAGTGTTACCCCCCCCCCCCTCCCTAGCTAAGGCGTTCGCAACGGCAAGCGGACATTTTACCAATGTGGTACATAGTCCGTCGGCCTGCTTGCGGATTGGCCCGACCGTAAAGGTCAAGGAGAACAAATTGCTCGCTTTAGCGAGCGCCTCTTTGATCTCTTCCTCTGTTACGGACTCCTCGAATCCGTGTATCCTTAAGTCCGCCGTCATGAGCGGACGACCGACTCTTACCCCCTCCTTTCCAGAAAGAGCTTCCGACATCTTTGCGGCAAGTGCGTCCGCCTTCATTCCGTTATCCTGCCCGGAAATCTCCAGGCTCAACGCACCTGTCGCTGTCCTTCTGACTTTTGGAGGTTTGGTGATACCGATACTCTCCAATTGTACTTTTCCTCTTACTACGCCCATGTATTCAGCGTACTTTTCCTCCGGGCACGTCAGCTTACCGCTGACGTACGCGGTACTCTCCTCTTCTTCTTCTTTTGAGAAGGTTGAGTACCCAAATTGCTGGGTTTATCTCCTTGGTCCGAAGCGCCGGTCTTGCCAGCTCCTTGCGCCTGGCTTTGCGCCTTGGCCTTTGTTGCGGCTTTTCGGGCTTTCTTCTTCTCCTTTTTGCTCGTCACTTGGGACCACTCACCGTCCGTGACGTCCGTGGTGGCTGTTCGCGTCCCCCCTGCTCCCCGTACCTGAGAACGGGCCCGAGATCAAGATCTCTGCCCGCTTCTCGTGGGAACAGAGCTTTCACCTCTCCCAAGTACCTGCGGCCGCGAGTTCCTCGCGGCCTGTGTGGGAACGGGTGCAGTGGCAACCCCTCGCCCAAGTACCCGCGGCCGCGAATTCCTCGCGGCCTGTGTGGGAACGGGTGCGGTGGCATTCCCTCGCCCAACCGCCTGCGCGTAACTGCCTTTAGGCGCTGTGGAAACAGGCGTGGGTTGCTTAGGGGTTTGCATCTCCTTTCCTTTTCCTTTTCCCTTTCCCACCTTCGTGGCCGGGGGGACGGGTTTCTCCACAGTTGGGTGCGGCTGCACCCTGGCCATGATCCTATCCTCCATTTTGGCAAGCCTTTCGTCCATACAGCTAACCAACATTTTGGCTAGCCTATCCTCCATTCCCGGTTCCCGTGTTTCCATTCCCGGCTCCTGTATTTTCTTCCTCGGGGGAACCGCTAAGTCCAGTACTGTACGCTTGCTCAGTATTGGGGGGCGGATCGCAGGCGGGATTCCGGTGACGGCGAGTTTCGCTATCACCTCGTCCCTGGTGCTCTCCTCATTCCCCTCCTCCAACTGTACGTCCATCTCTTCTTCGGGATCGGCTGTATTTCCCTTTTCCCGGGGGTATTTCTCTTCCGACGACGTCGTAATAGGAAGCAATCTATTCGCCTTCCTCTTTTTGGCTCCCCTTGTGTCTGGTCCCAAATCTGGAACCAGGGCCGCCGTTGAGGCCGATCTCGTGACGCGAGTTCTAGCCTCCTCCTTTCTCGACATTTGCGCTCTCAGCCATTCGATCTGGCCTCTGAGTTCATGTACCTCTTTTTGCGTCTGCAGATATTGAGCCTTAACCTCATATAGAGCCACCAACTCCTTTTCCTGGGATACGATTTTCTCGCGGAGTCGCTCCATCTCCACGTCCTTCTCGTACCCAGTAGCTGGGTCCTCGTACCTCTTGACCATCATCCTAATTGCGGCTTTGATCATAGCGGCCGACTTATTGAGGCGGCCTCTATACTCCCTTTTCAGGGAGCCTGATCTCTCCGCAACAAGATCCACTCCATTTATGGCTTCCAGGGCAATTCCCGGAAGGGTCTCGATTGGCGTGGTGCTCAACTCCGCCATCGTTTTTTTCTTCTCGACCTTTTTATTGGTTGAAAGGTTTGCCGGAACTATATCGTCCCTGATAACTTTAAGCTCCTCGGCTCTTGCTATCAGCTCCTCCTGACCCTTGCGGAGTTGTCTCAAATAATATTCTCCGCTTTCCGCCGGCCGTCTCTGGCCGCCTTCCGTCCTTACCTTGCTCAACTCGGGGCAGCTATCCGGGCCAAGCAGTTTCGTAACGGTCTCTTTGGTTTTTGCGAACTTCATTCTCGTCCTCTCGATGTCCCATTTTGTACGTCGCACTATTGGTTGTTTCTCCGTCACTTGTGCAACTTGGACATCCTCGTCTGAGTCGTCTCGACTGCGTAAATCCTCTGGCTCGAAAAGGGGCTCGTTCGATTTCGAGCATCCCTTCCTACCTTTGGCGTAGTCGGACTCGCGCGATGATTTGGCGCGTTTGCGCAATTTCTTGCGCTTTTTCTCGCGGATCTCATCTTCCCGTGCTTTCTCTTCGAGAATCTTCTTCTCCTGTGCTTTCTCTTCCCGTGCTCGCTCCTGTCGGATGCGAAGCAGCTCCTTCGTTCTGGAGAGAGCCTTCTCCTTCTTCTCCTTCTCATCCTCCAAGCTTGATCTCCACATATAGCCCGCCGATCCTTTGCTCAGATCGCGCGCCCCCGTGTCAGATCCCGATCCTACGTCGTCCCTGTTCTTAGGGCTCGTCAAAACTGACGTATCACCGTCGTTCTCCCTCTTACTTCAACCCCTCCAGGAATCTGTATCCGATCCCTGGTTGTTGCCGTGATTGCTCCCTAAGCTCGCCTGAAGGTTAAGGTTTAAATTTTTACTCATTTTTTGTTTCTTCCCGCTCCCCGCTGCGGCTCCACCACCCAGGGCATGCCCTTACCGGCCGGCCAGGAACTTACCGACCGACCGGCGCCCCCGAGTTCCTTCAGGGGAGATGGCTATGGCTCGGGCCCCCGGAATAATCATCGGGAACACTGGCCTCCGGCTCCCTACACACCCACGAGGCCCATCAAGGAGCCAACGCACCGTGGGCTTTCAGGGGTCTCCGGGCTCCGACCCCCGGGGCACCGCAGCGGGTGCTGCCAGGCGGGGAGCCCCACGGACGGTTGGGGCCAAGGGTGTCGTCACCCACCCATGGCCTTGCCCGCCGTGGCGACCAGCATGAAGTCACGGGTCGCCGGCAGAGGTGGCCTCCGCACCGACGACCCCGCCTGCTCAATCGGTCAGCTTAGGGTAGGGGGAGCCCCCACCGTACACCTCCCGCGCCCGACGAACGGGAGAAGGAGCCGGCCGAGAAAAGACTCGATCCCGGCCCGCCGCCGCCCGCGAAAAAACAGGGCACAGGGACTCCCCCAGTTGTGGCGATCACTGACCGATGAGCCAACCAAACTCGCCGCCGGCCTTTACGTCCGACGGCATAGACCCGCCGGCCCCGACCTCGGAAAACGTCCGAGCGGCCCGACGGGTCTTCCACCCAGATTGCCCCGGCCCCGACCTCAAAATACGTTCGAGCGGCCCGGGACGACCCTCCGCACCGGCAGCACCGTGGGTCCACGACCCTGGTGTACAAGCCACCGATGCGGGCCACTCCTCCGGTTGCCCCGGCACCACGTACCGGAGCAGCCCGAAAGAGGGTTGGCCACCTCGCTTCCCGCCGGAGCACCGGCATCAGGGAAGCATTGAGGTGGCCCGTCCCGTCCCCTCGGCGAGACGGCATCCCTGTCCGCCTCGGGAACGAGGAGAATAACCCTCCCCCAAGCCCCAGATCCCCAAAGGCCTATCCTCCTGCCCTGCCGGAGCACCGGCCTGCAATGGACAGGAGGGAGCTTTCCCCCCATGACGGACTCGAATCCCCCGACCCGCCGGAACACCGGCGTGCAATGGTCAAGCGATCCGAGTCCACCCCGCGGTTTTTTATCGAGGTTTTCCTTCCTCTAGGCCGGCGGGAGGAGTGGAAACTCCTCCCTAGCGGTCCCGGCCGACCGGGAGTTTGAAATCGGGGTCGCCTTCCCCTACCGGCGAATGGGATTGGTCCGAAGACCAGCTCCTAGGGAGTCGCCGGGCCCCCGTTCTTCCCGTCACTCCAGTCCGTAGACTGGCGGCAAGAAGGGTGGACTCTTAGACCCCGCACTTCAACGACGAGCCACCGCAGCGGCCTCTGCGAAGCAGAGGCCACCGGACACCCCTGTTGAGCTGGCCCCCTTACCTTGCAGAAATTAAAAAACAAATAGCGCTAAATTACAAGCTATTTATGAGCTTTCATATCCCGCAGATTAAAAATTTTGAGCTCGTTACACTGGGCAGGAATTTAATATTTTTTGTGGGGGGGCTAAGTCAACGTTGACTCAGCCCCCCCCACTACTTAAAAATAGAGATATTGAATTGATCTTTGCGGCAGAATTACGAGCTATTTATGAGCTTTCGAAGTGATATAGTTTCGATTTTTGAGCTCATCCCCTTAACCCCCAAACAACCCTTTAATTGATTCAACTCAAGAGAAAAATGTTGAGAAAAATTAAAATATATCGTATCGCGGATATAATTCGTATAGCGTATAAATTCTAAGAATAAACTCTTAAAATACGCGCATTTCAATTATTGAGCTACAACCCCTTCGCAAGAAAACCACCCCATCTTCCCGGCTTAAAAGAGAACTGTATTTAAAATGAATAAAATTAATTATTTTGCGACTAAATATCGTTTATTAATTTATGAGCTCGCAAAATACGCGCATTTCGATTATTGAGCTACAACCCCTTCGCAAGAAAACCACCCCATCTTCCCGGCTTAAGAGAGAATTGTACTTAAAATGAATAAAATTAATTATTTTGCGACTAAATATCGTTTACTAAATTATGAGCTCGCAAAATACATACATTTCGATTATTGAGCTACAACCCCTTTGCAAGAAAACCACCCCACTTCTCGGTTTAAGAGAGAACTGTACTTAAAATAAATAAATAAAATTATTTTGCGACTAAATATTGTTTACTAATTTATGAGCTCGTAAAATACGTGCATTCTGATTATTGAATTGCAATTTCTTTTGTAGGAATATTTTATATTCCTGCTATACAAAAAAAATTATCAGTGTTATACTTATAAAATATTAATTTACACTTTATCTAAATTAATTCTTTAATAGCCCAAAGTATACAATAATTTGTTTACATCGTGTAAATCATAAATTAAAAAAAAATTAAATTAATTGCATTAATTTTTTAAATTGCTTTTTTTGTGTACATCAATACGTGAATTATATTAATATGTGAATAATAATAAAAGGTAAATTTTCCGTAGAGAATTTAATCTTAAATTCTGTATTACAACACAACATTTGATAATTTTCTTACATCTTATTCTTACATTTATTCAAAAGGATATAAAATAATTACTGGAATTAATAACAATTCTCACTATCTGTTTAAAAATAAATTTATCTATTATATTCTTATTGCATGTGATTTTGGATCTTTATATAAAAAAAATTGCTTTTATTATATAGGAAAATAGTACATTAGGAAAATATATTTTAAACACATTTTATTTATTAAAACTCCAGTTATAGTATAGTTTATTTGAATAACAATACTTAAGGCTCCTGGATGGTCACCGCGGCCATATTGAATTCTCACTATTGAGGCGAGGAAAACACCCAATTTTGTCGTCCGTACCATTTTCAAATAAAGAGACATTTCAATAAAACATCACTATAGATCGTTTCAGAACACTTCCGAAATTGACCGAAAACTACCCTTTTCCCTCGACAATAAACAAACAGCCATAAAACAAAGCCTAAACATACGGGAAAAACAGCCGTTTAACGACTATCGAAAGGAGGTGAAAACGTTACTTCCGCATGCAAATCTTACTTTTCGGTCAATTTTACGATTTTCACGAATACGTTAAACGTTAGAGCACAAGCACAGAGCGAGTAATAAAGAAATAGCAAGGACGACAAAATAGGTTGTCAACATGTCACAATACAGAATTCTCCATTGGAGAGAGTGAGAAGAGAGAGTGGCGGCGCCACCGTCAACGCAGAGTTCTCGGCTGACCATCCAGGAGCCTTAACATAATTAGTTATGTAATATTATGTAATGCTTAATATATATAATAGTATATAGTACATATAATATACATGTATAAGTATATGTATATTATATTAAATGGAATATAATAATAACTGTACATTTCCGTTGAAATTTGGTGATACGGTAATTTCTGTCGCCTTTAAATCGTCGTACTGTATCCAGGAATTATCTCTCCTTCGACAAATAGCAGTAAAGTGTCCTATGGTTTTTGGATCAGATTTGCGTGTTCCAGAAGATCTTAGATTAACCACTCCTCTTAAGTGGTACGGTTGAGACATAAAACTGCATTTTAGAGTTGTTGGTATGTCAGAAAGTCGTATAGTTTTATTAATATTTTCGATATCATATAATTCGCATATTATGAAATGACCTGCAAGATAAAATGTATCATTCTAAGTAAAATATAAAATCTAATAAAATACATACATATAATACATATAGATGAAATTATTTAACAGAAAAAAAAACGTTATTTATTCTAATACTTATTATAAACACTTGTTACTATTTATGTATTTACTTTAATTATACATTAATTACACAATTCTTATATTGTTGCATTGCATTTATCTGTTCGAATAACTCTTTACTAAGATTGCAATACTACAAAGAAATATATTTAAAAAAATAAAAGAAAATATTTATTATACCTGCTTGGGGTGGAGCAACTGTTTCAACACCAATACAATTTGTTCTGCAACATTTACTTGCGCTGCCCAAAAGAAAATGTTCTTCAACCATTTTACTAAATTGTTCTTCTATAAGAAATGCATGTTGGATTTGCAATGTTGGAAAATATTTCTTTCGTGGAGGACAGTTTTCATCACACGAAGATGTTTCTTCCAGGCTTGGCGTTGTTAAAAATAACTTTGTGCATAAATATGCAACAGCAACTTCACAATTAATAAAGCCACAATTGTGAGAGCCTACTTCAGTCGGAAAAATCTCTTGCAAAATTTTGGCACGATTATAATATGTATTTCTTGAAATTCTTTTTGTTGATGTGTCTAATACCATTTGGAAAAATAAATTTTTTTGTGCCATTAAACTGCACTTATTTGCAAATTCTTTGCTATCATAAACTGCTGCTAAAAATAATTGAAATACGCTATCAAAAGCGCAAGTATTCGCCAGCGTCAGTTTTATTCCTTTTATATTTATAGCTTTTAGTTTTAAACAATTACCATTACATAAAATGGGAACTTTCGAAAGTTTATCATGTAATATAAACTCATTTTCTTTGAAATTTTTATGTAAATATCGCGATTTTGATTTTGGTATCGCTAATCCACGCCAATTCTCTTTGTTCGGCGTATCGCCTTGTAAATAGTATAGTTACTTCATGTTTATGTAGTCATATATCGTTCATACTTAGTTGCATAAGTCATTTGTAATTCTCGCGCGAAACGTCGGCGGATCGCGAGCAGCCAAATCATGCGACTCACCTGTCGGTGCTGCCATCGCCCATCCGCCGACGGTATCCACCCCCCCGGAAAGGGAACAACTACTCGCCCGCAGCGACATGTTCCAGGACCGCGGGGAGAGAACACTCATCGTCAAGTATTCGGAGAGGACACACCTCTCATCACTTTTTCGTCAAGCCGCCGTGCGGCACACACACATATTCTGGGAGCCGTCTTACGGCACACGTTCGCCGGGCAGAACGAATCACGGAATCGCCTTTGCCGCCTTGCTCAACCGGGAGTGCGCACGTCTCCTACTGCCTTTTCCCGCCTGCTCTATCGCTTGCTCTCCACCGCTTGCTTGTTTGCACGAGTTTTGCCATCGCATGCCTAACGAGACGAGACCCACGGAGCGGCCAAGTTCAGAGGACAGGACGAGGACTGGCGGAATCACGGGGACGACGGCCGACACGGTGAATCGCTTCGCTTTAATATTTCGCTGCATGCGTTTCTGCCTTCGCGTTAAACCTTGATAGTCGTGAGGGGAAATCGACAACCCCCCTCTGATCCTTCGAGTAACAATATCGCAAATCTTGCCTCCGGGGCGAAACTATCCCCGTTCATTGGTCCTTCGAGCCGGATTTCGCGTTAGAAAATTACCGCCGACCTTTCGCTCACGTCGCATTATTCATTAACTTGTTAATTTTCGCACATTCTTGTAATCGCGCATTGCGATAACACGTGGCGCGTGGTAGTCTCTCGCGATATCTTTCGTTCGCAACCCTTAATTCGCGACGAGAATACTCGCGTGAACTTCTCGCTGTCGCAACCATGCTATTGTTGTTATCTGCCTTTGTCGTGAATACGCTTAATTGTTTGTTCTTATAGTCGCGAGACGCAATAACGCGCGGCGTGTTAATAATCTTTAGTCTCGCGCGATATCTCTCGTTCGCAATTCTTAATTCGCAGCGAGAATACTCGCGTGAACTTCTCGCTCGTCGTAACATGTTCTGCCGCTGTTATTCGCATTAACGCAAATTGCAATAACGCGTGGCGTGTTAATAATCTAATTAATTCGCGACGAGAATACTCGCGTGAATCCACGATCTCGCGCGATATCTCTCGCTCGTTGTAACACGTTCCATCGCCGTTATTTGTATTAATCGTAAATTGCGCAATTGACGCGGTAATTAGTTAAAACCCGTCATTGTTAAGATAGAAACCGAAATATTCAGATCTCGAATATTCTCGGGCAGACCATACGTTTTCGCTGCGCCGTCGACGGCCTTGACGCTCGGTCACGGGCCGGCAGCGTATATACACATTTTTTCTACATAATCTCGCGCTCCATAATAACGCGCTACATTATTTTCGCTGTTGCTGGGTGTGTTTCGGCCAGACTCGAAATACATACTGAAACTATTATTCCGATCGTTGGAATTCTCGCAAACATAATTGCCACCGATCGAATATACTGTTCGTCGGCATTGGTTCCCGGTATAGAATATATTATAGCACTCAAGGTAACCTTATTAAAGATTATAATTACAATTATAATCACAATTGCAAAAGAAGTTGTCGTAATTGATGCTCATGTCGTGGATTATTGCTCGTGTCGTGTGTATACTGCTCATGTCGTATACGCTGCTCGTGTCGTAGCTCCGCGCGCAACATGTATTGCTGAAAACTTAATCTGAACAAATACTTGAGTGCATTTCTCGTCGTAACCGGGCACCTGTGCCAACCTAATTGATAATTTTGATCGCTGATACAACTATTTTCTTATTTTTGTACATCCCTTGCAACCCTCTTCCTTGCTAGCTCTACACTGCATTTGACACCCTTTTCTTGCGTTCGCCATTGGCTCTTGCGATTAACAAACTTGTCATTTTGATTGCGCTATTATATCGTGTTTGAAAAACATTCTATCGGGAATATCGTGCCTTCGCGTAGGAATCCGAACCGAGCCATCCGTTATTTGTCATCTTGGCGAGCGGAACAGTTGTGTTGTTTTTCTGGCATTCCAAAGTCGAGGCTTAATGTTCTCTAGTATTTGTCGACATTTCGTGCTGAGTTGAGTTGTCGTTGCTTTGAGTTCACGTGAACCCCCAATCCTGCGCGCGTGTTCCACTTGTTTGGTTGATTTAGCGTCGTATTCCGATGATCATGGGCCGAGGTCACATAACTAAACGCGAGCTGTGTATACAGCGGATGAGGGAGATCCATGAGCTGTCGATGCTCGCCGTGGACAATGAGGCACAGAGGCCAAATTTCCTAGTTAGATACCCTACCGTGGCTGGACTGATTAAGGATTTTGAGGCGGCTCACCTCAAAATAATCCAAGACGCCTCAGACGAGGAGTTTACCGCGGAAGACGCAATCCGTAAGGAATTCGATACGATACGCTTCGGAGTAATCGGGCGTTATGAGAAGTTTGTGGGCGCCGACCGAGCGGCCGCCGCGGCCGCTCAGGTCACGGTCCAAACGTCGTCTATCCGACTGCCCAAAATCTCACTTCCGGAATTCTCGGGAGATCTCGCGCTTTGGCCCTCGTTCATCGCGTTGTTCAACGTTTCTATTCACGAGAATCGGAGCATCTCCTCCATGGAGAAGTACCAATATCTGGTCGCCTCATTGAAAGGGGAAGCGCTCAACGTCGTTGAGGAAGAACCTCCCCCTCTCCGCCGATAACTACGCGATAGCTTACGACGCCCTGATTTCGCGATATCAGAATAAGCGGAACTTAGCGGATTACCACGTGGATTTAATGCTAAACGCCAAGCCGTTAAAATTGGAGTCAGCCGCCCCTCTCCGCACGCTGTTGGACACATTTACCGAAAATACGCGAGCCTTGAACTTGTTAGGGTTCCCCACGGACTCTTGGGACTATTTACTCCTCAAATTCTTGTTAGAAAAACTACCTCGTTCGCTTCGCGAGAAATTCGAATCCGAACACCGGGCAGAGGAAATACCAAAGCACGCGCAACTCACAAAATTCCTATCGGATCACTGCCGAGTTCTCGCGTCAGTATCGGGCCCCACGAATATGTCGATCAAGTCACAGTCGTCTTCGGCAAAAAAATCCGCATCGGCCTCGTCGCTTGCTACTCAGACTGCCGAGTGTCCGGTGTGCAAAGAGCAACATCTCGTGTTTAAGTGCCCTTGATTCTTGAAATTATCCCCTCGGGAAAAGCATTCAACGGTCAAAACCGCGAATTTATGTCTCAATTGCCTTCGCGCGGGTCATGGCACTAGCAACTGCACATCGACGGGGACGTGCCGGTCGTGCCAGGCTAGGCATCATACCCTATTGCACTTCGGACGGAATTCGGGTCCCGCGGGCACCCCGGCGGATACCGGAGCCCCCTCCGAATCGGCCGTCGACGAGAGTTCGTCGCCACAAAACAATGAGCCCCTCGTCACCATGACCAGCGTCGCGAAATCGAGTTCGACCGTGTTACTGTCAACGGTGCAGGCCGAAGCTCTCGACGTCCACGGGAATCCATTCCCTGCTCGCATGCTTTTAGATAGTGCTAGTCAATTGAACTTTATCTCGGAAAATTGCATGCAAAGGGGTGGTTTCGGACGAACCAAAGGTCGCACGGTAGTTCTAGCGGTTAATGATACTAAGGCGGCTGCTACTCGAGGCAGCACCTCACTCGTGATTCAAGTACAGGGTAATGGCAATACTCGCGTTCCGATAAAGGCTACGATTCTCCCACGCATCTCCGCCCAATTACCTAGTAGTAAAGTCGAACAAAGAGCGTGGAAACACATAGAGGGATTGAAGCTCGCGGATCCGCAGTATCACCGACCGGGTCACATCGATATCTTAATCGGCGCAGAGATCTTTACGTCATTGCTTCGAGACGGTCGTCGTGTAGGGAAGAAGGGCGAACCAGACGCCTTTAATTCCATTTTCGGTTGGGTTCTAGTCGGTTCGGTGTCGACGCAGGCATCTCGGTCTACACACTCGTTCCTGACTCTCGACTCATTAGACGCGTCTCTCAGTCGATTTTGGCAGTTAGACGAGATTCCCACGGCTCCGCCGTATTCACAGGAAGATAGACGTTGCGAGGAATTATTTGCGCAGACCACGCGTCGCGATGTATCTGGTCGATTTGTAGTATCGTATCCTTTCATAAAGGATGAACCTTGTTTCGTTGGCACGCGTCAAGTAGCCGTGAATAGATTTCGCGCACTTGAGCGTCGCTTCAAAGCGGATAAAGAATTCAAAATAAATTACAGCAAGTTCATGCAGGATTACTTAGATAATGGCTATATAAAATTGATCAAGCAGCCGTTCCCAGTGGACGGACCTGTCTTTTACCTACCCCATCATGGGGTATTCAAGTCGGATAGCACGACTACGAAATTGCGCGTCGTATTTGATGGATCGGCTAAGGATCTGAACGGCGTCTCGCTGAATCAAATGTTGCGATCCGGTCCCAAATTACAATCAGACATAGTTGTGATATTATTGATGTTCCGGCTCGGTCTCGTGGCGCTCACCGCGGATGTCAGACAGATGTTCCTTCAGATATTGGTCGAACTCGGTCAGTGTGACTATCAACGAATAGTGTGGCGTTTCTCAGAAAACGATCCGATCTCGGACTACCTTTTGTTGACTGTCATTTTCGGATTGACATGCTCTCCATTCATAGCGATTGCTTGCATGTTAAAGTTAGCGGCCAAAGGCAAAACGAGTTACCCATTGGCCGCGGCTGTCTTGGAAGAGAGCGTCTACGTCGACGATGTGGTGACAAGTGTCGAGTCAGTGGAGAAGGCCCGCGAGCTTCAGCGGCAACTACAAGCTTTGCTTAAAACTGTCGGCTTCGAACTCAGAAAATGGGCCAGTAGCCATCCGTCGGTCTTAGCTGATCTGGATCCGGAACTCTGCAGCCAGTCGTTACTATCCTTTGAATCGCCGGAAGACCAGTTTCTTAAGGTTCTTGGACTTTGTTGGTACCCTCAAACGGACGACTTTGGATTTCAGGTCAACCCGTTGGACAGAGATTGCACCAAACGCACCATTCTCTCGGAATTAGCTCGCATATTTGATCCATTGGGGTTCCTGACCCCGCTTACATTCATGGCCAAACGATTGATCCAGCAACTCTGGATGCTCAAAGTAGAGTGGGACGACAGGCCTCCCTCAGAGATATGTTCTAAATGGGAAAGATACAAGTCGGAGCTCTCCGCGTTAGCCTCCATTCGTATACCTCGTACTATCGCGGTCGTAAATAACGTAGTCAGGCGAGAAATCCACGGATTTTGTGACGCAAGCGAGCAGGGCTACGAAGCCGTTGTATATATTAGACTCGTCACCGAGAATGGGGTGATAATCCGTATGCTCATCGCCAAATCGAAGGTGGCCCCACTCAAGGCCATCACATTACCGAGACTCGAACTTTCCGCGGCTGTCTTGCTGTCAGATTTGTTGGAATATGTCGAGAAAATTCTCCGACCTAAAGTTGCCGTCGACGACACATACGCCTGGTCGGATTCTGAGGTTACCCTCGCGTGGATACGCTCGGCTCCGCACCGTTGGAAGACGTTCGTGCGTAATCGTGTCGCACGCATCCAGTCTAACACAAACATTTCCTGCTGGAAACATGTCGATACCAAATCTAACCCCGCTGATTGTTGCTCAAGGGGCTTGTTCCCCCAGGAACTAGTCGATCACCCGCTGTGGACCGGTCCTGCGTGGCTCGTCGAATTCGAACCCACTCAAGAAACGACATTGGAAGCGGAGGATCTCCCCGAGGAGGAAGAAAATTCTCGCGCCTTTGTCTCATCCACAAATCCTGCTGATGAGGTAGATTCCATTACTGTTGTCGATTCGCTTCTCGATCGCTTCTCGTCGTTAGATAAACTCGTCAGAGTGTTCGCGTATTGTCTCCGATTTGTTACCAAAACTAAATCAAATGCGCTCACTCTCGTCGTGGATCAAATCGAATTTCACTCGACCTTGTTATACCTCGTAAAATTTGTACAATCTCGTTGTTTCGCAGAGGATATCAGTAGCTTAAGACGCAATCAGAGTTGCTCCAAACCTCTGCGAAAACTCGCCCCCTTCTTGGATGCTCACGGAGTCCTCAGGGTGGGCGGCAGGCTGACCCATTCCGCCATCTCATACGAGGCTAAACACCCGGCATTGCTGCCTAACCGACATCGACTCACGGAACTTATAGTAGAGCGCACCCACCGCCTACATCTGCATCCGGGACGTCGAGCGTTACATTATATCCTGTCACAAAACTTCTGGATCCTGGGGGCCCATCAGGCCATTAAACGCTGCCTCTCGCGCTGCTATCGGTGCTTCAGGGCGAATCCACGCCCGATGCAACCGCCCATGGCGGACCTACCGTTAGATCGAGTACGTCAGGCTAAGCTCTTTTCAATCACCGGAGTCGACTACGCTGGGCCATTCCCAGTCTACAATCATCGTTCCCGCGGAGCAACCCCGTTCAAGGCCTACGTGTGCCTTTTTGTCTGCTTCGCAACCAAGGCAGTTCACCTAGAGCTCGCCTTTTCTCTATCTACAGAATCGATCCTGTCAGCCCTGAGGCGCTTCATCGCTAGACGCGGCCGTTGCTCGCGAATATACAGCGACTGCGGCACCAACTTTGTTGGAGCTCAGCGAGAGCTCGTCGGCTGCATGCAGGCCGCCTCGGAACGGGAGCAAATCCAGTGGGCCTTCAAACCCTCCTCGGCGCCGCATTTCGGTGGCCTTTGGGAAGCCGGGGTCAAATCGATGAAGACCCACTTGAAACGAGTAGTGGGGACACAGATCCTCACCGTGGAAGAGTTCAGTACGCTCGTAACCCAAGTAGAAGCTATCCTAAACTCCAGACCCCTCTGTCCCACCAGTTCAGATCCCAGCGACCTCGGGGTGCTCTCCCCGGGGCATTTCCTCACCCTGGAGCCTCTCGTGGCGGTTCCACACCCTGACCTGAACCCGGTGCCGATGAACAGACTCGATCGGTGGCAAATGGTGCAACATATGCACCAGCAGTTCTGGAAGAGGTGGCATGACGAATATCTGCACACCCTCCAACAGCGACCGAAGTGGTTGCAATCGGCACCTACGGTAAAAAAGGACACACTGGTCCTGGTAAAGGGCGAAAACGCCCCTCCCTTGCAGTGGAGGCGAGGGCGAATCGTGGAGCTGCACCCGGGCCGTGACGGCGTCGCTCGGGTCGCTACGGTGCGGACGGCGGATGGCGTGCTTACCCGTCCTCTGGTGAAGTTGTGCCCACTGCCGATAGACACTTCGCCAAAGGACTCTGTTCAAGCGTAGAAAATACGTCGTATTTTGGTGGGCGGTATGTTCGGCGTATCGCCTTGTAAATAGTATAGTTACTTCATGTTCATGTAGTCATATATCGTTCATACTTAGTTGCATAAGTCATTTGTAATTCTCGCGCGAAACGTCGGCGGATCGCGAGCAGCCAAATCATGCGACTCACCTGTCGGTGCTGCCATCGCCCATCCGCCGACGGTATCCACCCCCCCGGAAAGGGAACAACTACTCGCCCGCAGCGACATGTTCCAGGACCGCGGGGAGAGAACACTCATCGTCAAGTATTCGGAGAGGACACACCTCTCATCACTTTTTCGTCAAGCCGCCGTGCGGCACACACACACATATTCTGGGAGCCGTCTTACGGCACACGTTCGCCGGACAGAACGAATCACGGAATCGCCTTTGCCGCCTTGCTCAACCGGGAGTGCGCACGTCTCCTATTGCCTTTTCCCGCCTGCTCTATCGCTTGCTCTCCACCGCTTGCTTGTTTGCACGAGTTTTGCCATCGCATGCCTAACGAGACGAGACCCACGAAGCGGCCAAGTTCAAAGGACAGGACGAGGACTGGCAGAATCACGGGGACGACGGCCGACACGGTGAGTCGCTTCGCTTTAATATTTCGCTGCATGCGTTTCTGCCTTCGCGTTAAACCTTGATAGTCGTGAGGGGAAATCGACAACCCCCCTCTGGTCCTTCGAGTAACAATATCGCAAATCTTGCCTCCGGGGCAAAACTATCCCCGTTCACTCTTCATTGTTGAGACTTGACATCTTACTTGTGATACGAGGTGACATACGTTGACAAGATCTACAAATGCGATTTTGTCCAAATCCTTCGTCTTCTTCTTCAATAGCTTTTGAACAGGAATCTAATGCGTGAACATTTTTTTTACATATGTGGCATTTGTGAGCACCAGAGGGAAGATCATTATTCTTGCAAGCGGGACATTCTTCAATTTGCAAATTGTCAGATGTGATTGTTGTATTAGATTGTATATTAATATTAGTATTTATAATCTCATTGTCGATGTTTTGCGACGTATTTAATATTTCGATTTGCGGCTCAGTATTTTTTTCTGGCATAACGTTATTTGTTAAATTAAGACGTCCTTTGAGATATTCAACATGTTTTAGAATAAATAAATCTGCTCTCATTGGTAATTTAATATTTGAAAGTAATTGCGTTTTTATGATACCAAATTCAGCTTCAACAGCTGCACTGGATGCAGGTACTCTTCCATATCCGAATTTATCGCGATACACAGCTGACCAAAGAGGAAACCATTTCATGTCCTTTAATAGCTTTCTCTAATTGAGGAAGATAATGGGCATTTTCTCTGTCGCCGTTGTTATTCAAATTTTTATGAACACGCTTACTAATATTATTTGCTCATTTTTGCCATCGATTTGCCATATTTGTATTATCTAACTCTTCATCTTCAAGCTCATCATTAGTTGTGGCATAATCTTCTGCATTCTTTAATGTTTCGCTCGTCTATAAACATTTTAATTTCTGTTTTTGAATTTCGCAGCATGTGGGTGTTCCATCGGGATCATTTCCTTCTGTTTCATTAACAGCAATAGTTAAAATAGAAAATAATATAGTTTCCGCTTCTTCAATATTACGAGCTAATATTAATTGGCTAATACTGGCCAGATAAAATGTTTTTACGCATAAACGTGTAATTTTTAAAAAATTGGCGTATTTTTTAATAAAGTGGGCAACATCTATACGAATGTAACAAGAAGGTACTTCTCTATCTTCCCATATGTTATCGGCATAATCATCAATGTTATTATAATTAGTGAATGCTTGAACGACAGCAGTAAGCAAGGCTGTTGATGCATCACAAGTTACCTCTCGCGGAAAAGGAGCACCACTTTGAATCCATTGTATTAACCACATCCAAATCGCTATTGTGGTATGCGATTCACTTAACATTTGCGTAACCGGATATTTTGCTTCAGATGAATTAACTATGCAAGTATAAAGGAATATATGTTTCGAACGCGATTTATTGTGATGAATTATTTTCTTAATAATGCTACCGGTAGCATCAATAGCTATAGAGGCTGGCTCCGTAAATGTATATTGTCTGTAAGTATCAAGCTGATATTTTAACCAATATATTGTATAAAAAGGATCCAGTCCTATGTTGTGAATAATATTTGTTAATACAGTTCGTTTTGCTACAGCCAACGATATAATTGGATTTTTATCAAAAATTTGTGAATCTATATATTCGTGTACCGCACTACGGAGAGCTTGTTGTTTGTACAATTGAGGAGGTTCACAATCGCCCGGTGACATTATTTTTGCAGCTGTTTTAGTTCTATAAATCATAGCGGTTTCATTTTCTTTATATAATTTTTCACCTATTGGTCCTTTATGCCTTATGGCTTATGGCCTATGGCCAGGCGGGCCAGGACCAATTAGTCATTTATGCCTTCCAATACTCAAAATAGCTGCTATATTTTCGAAACTTTTTTTGTTAATAACTTTTTAACGAATAACGAGCGACGGCTAAAACCTTCCGAAGGTCACTCAGGAGGGTGACCTTGACAACATATGTCAAGGTCAAGGTCATCGGAGGTCCCTATTACTGCATAATTACCCACATTTTTGACACAAGTCAGTAAAATAGATTGTTATATATTGTTACGTCAGGACCCCGGAATTTAGGTACATTGGTTCGACGGATAGTGAAGGAAAGGCTATCCGAGGGAGGGGGTAAAGGAAGACGTAACGAGATCTCTATGGTATCTCGGGTTCACGCTGAAAGGGCGCGTGCCTCGAGTCGAATGCACTTTTCGGGAAAACTCTAGTCGTGGGTCAACGTCCAGAAGGGACGCTATTACGCCTACTGAGAGTTTTCGTGCACTCGCGGTCCTGTTTTCGGTCAAGGATAATATCCCTATTACCGGGGATCGGACCTTGTGCGATTTAGAGAGGTAGTGAGGGGTGAGGTCTTATTTATAAATGAGTAAACATTGAGTTTATTTTAATCAAATAATTACAACATTTATTGTAAAGGAATAGAACAAATATTATTACAAATTAAAGAATCATTATTGTAATATACGTTGTATATAATAATTCGTGGAAGTGTGGTGTGTGTGTGTGTGTTGACATTTGTCCTGGTACAAATTCGGAAGATCGGGGAGGATTTTTATAAAGATCGATACTCTGCTCGTCAACGATACATTTGGTGGGAAGAATAAGTGCTGACTATGTATGTGAGTAAAAACGAGGGTTCAAACGTTAATTTGGTAACATAGTTATTGGAATAAAATATTTAAATTTATAAATTCATGATTACGTAAGAGGGTATGATTACGATACAATGATTGTTTAACGGATAGTTATAAATTTATACATTCATATACTATTTCTATAGTAGGGGATGGGGAACGCGGGGAGGATTCCTCGAGTACTTCGATACTCGAGTCGGAAAAGGAGGGAGAGGGTGATCTGTCACGATAAAGGGTGGTGGAACTAGAGGGGGAAGGAATTCCGTCGAAAGGAACAGGGGAGAAGTTGCAGGGTGATCTCTCCCGGAACTCCGCGAGTTCCTCGGAAGGAACTGGAGAGTAGGAAGGTTCAAAAAGGGGGGAAGATTCTGGGGTATCGGGGAACACCCGATACGCAAGGGAACAACGGGCAGATGAGGGAGATCGGGAAGAGGGAGAATCGGGGATAGCGAGTTCGATATGCGGTGACTGTTCGCGTCTTAGAAATGAGGCTAAGAGCTGTTGCTCCACTATGCGGGCGCGCCTGTTCCGAAATAGCCGATTGCGGATAGTTATCCCCAAAAACTTGCGGCGGTGAATTTTTGACTTCACTAAAATTATTTTATGATTTTGATTTCGAAAAAAGAGGGAGATTTAAAGACGATTTTATACTTATATATAAATATATATACGTGTTCTCATGTATGGTATTCACACATATATATATGTATACTGTAGGGATGTATATAGATAACCGAGCGGGTATCTCGGACTTACTGTTGACGGTTGTGATTGGGGAATCTCTGAGGTGACTGCGCCGGATTCTCCCGGAGGTAGGTTCGGGTCGGTTCTGTGATGTGTCTTGACGCGCACAGAATCGACTCGCGACGCGACAGAAATCTAGTTTCACTTGAGGAATACAGCTGGATGATAGTTGATAAGTACGGCTGGTAAATATAATTTTAAGACGTCTCGGACTGGATCAGAAGTGCCTCCAAGTGCGCAAAGTCGCGATTTTTATACAAAATTAAGGAGGCGGGATTATGTTTTAATCCGATTTGATTGGATGGAGTTCTCTTCTGATCGTGACGTATGTTTCAATTTCTGCCTATCCCGTGCCGAGTTTCCCCAAAAATCGTCATTGCCTATGAGCAGTTTTTACTTAGCGGCTATTCATTGGCGAGTACGTTATCATCTTGCCTTTTGACAGTCCCTTCCAGAGTCTTAATTTTATCAATCGCCGCGAGGCGTGGGTCTTAGGTCAAATCTGCGTTTCACGGAAAAGCGTGAGATCAGCCCTTCCGTGACCCGAGAGGTCACCCAGATCCTTATGGCGTTTTTAATTTATTGCGCCCTTTGCCACGAAATTTCGAGATAATTGAAATTTCGTGCTTCATTTCGTGGAATTAGATGGAATGCGACAAACAAGTCTATAATTTGCCTATTTTATTAGGTTCGAGTCTTCTGGAAGGTTTCGTCATTTACCATTTAATGAGCGATGACAGTTGGAGTACATCCGCTTCGTCAATTGATAGCCGCTATTTTATGGTTTCCGTCTGTTTTGTGTGATGAGATGAGTGATTCCACGAAAGAAGGAAATCGTGGAGTCAACAGGACGTAACAATATACAGTACATTTTTGGCAAGTACATTTTTGGTACATATCAGAGTAATCGAAGAAATCATCTATCATACAGTACTATTGATACTTCTAACTTTTTCATTAGAATAATAATCTTATTATTTAATATTTCTAAAAATATAGTAGAATACATTTAAACATTTTTCATGAGCTTAAGGTAACATTCTGACCAAAAATTTTTTTCCTTCTTTTATGTTACCTTAATTATAAAAAGCTGTTGATTATTTACAATTATGTTCTTGTATGCATGTTGTATAACTACAATTATGTAATATGGCGGTAGGCCAAAATTTATGCGAGATGGCGATGTTCGTTAGAGATATTTGGGGGCCCTGAGAAGGGCCGTTTGTATAATGTGGCCCTGAAAAGGGCCGGTTGGTTTCGTCTTAGTCGGACGGCAGGCGTTCACTCCAGACCAGGCACGGCTGTGCCTTTGTACGGTGGAGAGGCTGGCGTGTTCCCCACGCTCCGGGCTTCCTCCACGCCGGTGGTGTGTAGGTCCCTTGCTCGGCTGTAGCGGCGGAGGCGTATATCCCACGTAGTCAGGAGAGCTCGTGGAGGTCGTGTGAGCGGCCGTGACGGTGATGCGAGCCGGATCAATTTCCACGCGGCAGGTTGCTGTTCCTGTGACTGCACGGGCTGATGTGTCGGCAGCGATGAGCGGGAAGTTGGCGGCTTGGTACGATTGTACTTGCGCAGCGTTCTCAAAAAGACTTCCTTCTCGTGGCTGATACTGTATCGTATAGCTGTGCGAGGATAGTCGAAGGTATCGTCGCTTGACGGTCCTTTTATATCCTGGTCGCCGAATTTCTCTTACGAGAAAGGGCAGCCGCCTAGCGGAGCGTATTTGTTATTATCTTCGACGGCTTGCTGATTGCACGTGCTCGTTGCGTGCGGCCGTTCGCCGTGCCGCCGGTGCTCTCGCCGGCCGGGGTGTGTATGACGGGCTGCCGTCTGGCAGGCGCGGGGCGTGCTTGTGTTGTGGCGGTTGCGCCGCCAGATTCGGGGCGCTTGCAGCCGCCACATGTAATTACTGTAAAAAAGTTTCAATTACAATTCTTCAAATTGTTGTGTCGTACCTTGGATCGCAGGGTCGGCACGGGATTCTTTATGATCCGCCGGGAGGATGGAGAAAACACGTAGCCAGACTCTTGTTTAAATAACCTTTTAATAAACTTGCTGTTAGAACGATACAGATATCTTGTTATTTCACTGCCCTGACTTGCGGGCTTTCACACTAGAGTTGATAACGTTCGGTCGCGCGCGATATCGCCTTTCGGTTAAGACTGCCCGCCGCTTCTCGGAAGGGCGGGCTTTTATCACTTGCGCATTAGTTTCCGCGATGCTGACTTAGCTGTCAGCGCTTTTGCTTTCGGGTGAGTGCCCTGGAAACCACTTTCAAAACCCGGAATGCCACCTCAGGTGAGTTTGGCAAGATCCGAAAGTAACGCTGACAGCTAGGTGTCGCAATTAGGGAGCAGTGACTTTCGCCACACAACATTCCTCCCCCCACGGAAAAAGAAAACTAAGGCATGAAGTTTTTGTTACTGCTTTCTTTTTCCATAGAAGTTGCGTCATATTACAGTTTATTTTCCTAGTTGTTTGCGGAAGTCGCGTCGCGTGTCTTTCCTTGGTTTTTTCTTTATTATCCATATGATTGTTATCACAATTCCTATTATAATGACAACTATGGACACGGAGCCCACGGGATATATTACATTTTTGTTTGATAAAAAACTGACCTGGTTGTTTTCTAACTCCTTGTCTATTTCTTCGAGATTCCGGCTTAGTTTTGTTAGTTCTTCGGGATCATTGATTACTGGCTCTAGTCGTAGTTCTGTTTCTGACTTTTTATTATTTCCAAAATTCTCAGTTACTGATTTGAAGGTCAAGTTAAATTGTAGTAAATGCATTTGTATGTACTTGGCGTACTCTTGTTTTTTAGTTCGTAGTGTCAAGTCTGTCGTGGTCAGTCTACAATTTTCGTTTAATTTAATTTTTTCTGTTTTATTAATTTCAATTTTCTTTTCGGCTTGATCATTGCACTGTACGGTTATATATTGTTTGTACGGAGTAGAAAATAAACATGTCTGTGGTTCTACTATAGTAATCCAGAACGTCACATTCGAGAGAATGTGACGTCGCTCGCTGTTCGAGATCGTGTAATTCGGTACGGAAAATCGCGTCATTTCAGCAATTCAAGGCATAAGGCCAGATATTCTAATTGCTCGCGCAACATGTATGCATGAAGGGAGGGCGGTCGACGAAATTCAATTTCCACCGTGTCGTTTTAACCGCATTGCAAATCGCCTCTTCAATATTAAATTTGTCAGTATAGCATGGATCTTTTTTTCGCTCATATTCCAGAAAGTTCACTAATCGCCAGCAAAACATTGCCACAGCTGACCGAGTGAACAAACAAAGTCAAGCTACACAATAGAAAGGTCCATGCTATAAACAAAAGCGAGCGCAAATAAGTAACGATCCGCGGATCGTCACGTGCAAACAGTGACGTCAGCGCGATGACGTAGGGCTCCGACGGCCAATCACCCTCCCGAAATTCGTAGAAATTTGTCTGGAGGGAGTTTCGCCTCGGAGGTGATAAAACGACCGCCGCCTCGGCGCGGGATCGATTCTCGTTTGTAGATCACCGCCAGTACACCGCTTTATACCGCTTAAACCGCTTTTCGTTTCGCCATCCGCATTTTCGCATTCGCTTAACCGCTCGCCGCTTTTGCCGTGCTCAAGTCTGTGCGCGCTCACGGCTCTTCACCTGAAAAGGACTGTAAATAACTTGTATATACTTGATTTTTTGGAACATTATATACTTTATTGTTTTCTGTACTTGTTGTCTCTCTCCTTGCTTTTGTGGTCGTCCTATTACCTCGCGCAATCTCGCGCAACCGCGTGCTCTCGAACACTCGCAATTATCGTTTTGTGTTTGGATATAAATTTGCACCTCGCAGGGTGCGTTCGCTGTTACGAAATATACGGGGTATTTTGTGTCACATACAAATGTTCTGTCGGCATGTGTACATATGTCTAAATCGCTTTCCTTTAATACTAAGTAATTTCGGTTCTCTTTATTTATGGCTAATAGGGTGCGTGAGATTTTAGGAATTATGAATATGTTTTTGTTGTCGTGTACTGGTAGGGGGGTTATTCGCACAATTTCATAGTTGGGATAGGTAATGGTTGGGAATGTCAGGACTGTGTATATGTTGGGGTTGTCGTAATAGGCGTTTAACTCTACGAATTTTTCGATCGTGTTTCAATTGTTTATTTGTACCTTGAAGGGGAAATGTGCTCCTCGGGATAGGTGGGTCGTCGCCTCTCTTAGTTCCGCCACCAAGGTTTCGAGTGGTAATAGACGAGTGGGGATTATTCCCTTTTTTGCGTACGTGAGATATTCTAACGTGTCTTCTACGTCGCTTACTAACTTTGCGGTTATTGTGCTTACCACCAGGAGGTGTCCGTCTAGTTCTTCGCGGCGTGCTAACTTTGTTACTCGCTGTTGTACTCGTCTCGTGATATTTGCTATTAAATTTTCGTTTTTATTTAGTGTCTGTTCTAATGTCTCCATGTGACCTAATGTGGCGTTTATAATTTTTATTTGATGTTTTGCCGCGTGCTGTATTGTCTTTTGCTGATTGTTTAGCGTTTCTAATTGTTCTTGTATTCGTCGTGCGTCGTCGACGTCCATTGTCCCAAATAAAGTTTTGCCTATGCTACCTATTGCGTCTATTAGTCCGCGTCGATTTGTCGTTACTTTATATACTGTCTGTAATCGTAAGAGCAGTTGCGTTAGCTTAGTGTTACTGTCTACTGTTACGCGGAGGATATTGTTGCACGCGTCTCGGTTGTCATTGTCGGCTTTTTCGCATGTCCCTTTGATTTGTTTAATGTAGTTTTGGAGTAGATGGTATCTCACTTCGAATGCTGCAACGTCGATTCTGATAACCAGTTTCCATGTCGCTTCTTTTAGTTGCATGGTCCCAATTTTCTCAAAATACAGTCCTGGTTCGTTGTTAAATGATGTCACCTCGTACGATGGCATCGGTTCGGGTGTCATTTCTCCCGCTAGGTGAAAGATGATGATCGGTATCCTGTAACAGGAATACTATCTTGGACTTGGTGTTATTTTTATCGCATTTTTTGCTGACTATGGCTGTCGACTTTTTTATAATTTCGCGAGTTGCTTCAGTCTGAGGTTTGTTTCGGTTTCGTACGTTTCTTGCAAATTTTAATATTATGGCTCCTCTTGAGCGTTTTGTGCCCGTTCGCGGTGTTGTGACACCGGAGGAGCTTCGTGCTGACGAGGAAGGGGAGGAAACCACCCCTCCAGCATTAGTCGAGCCCGAGAGGTCCGAGTATCCGGGCCTTACCACGGGTCGCGTCCGTTACACCGCTGGTATGCGGGAGCTTCTAGTTGAACCCGGTGGACGTGCACCGGATAATATGATGCTGTTCCTGTTGCTCGCCGAGCTGCGTTTTCGTCTCATAGGCTTGGGGCCTGGTGCTCCTCGGCGTGGTTAACGTAAGTTTTGCTGACGTCTATCCGCTTCGGGTTGCTCCTTTTATTTCTCTGCGTGATTTCGCGTCAGTTGGCTTCTACTTTCGAGCAGAGTTACGTGCTTTCTGTTTGCGTTCAACTTTTCCTTTTTATTATTATGCGGTGCTTTCGGTGCTCGCAACATTTTGCACCCTTCACGTGTGATTCTTGCCAGCGGGTGTATTGGCTAAGATTTTCGCGGGCTGCTGTGCATCGCGAGACACCCCAATCGCCCCCTCCTTCTTATGAAGAGGTGGTGCGTCCTGGCACTGTGGTGCCCATCTTCCTGTTGCGGGTGACGCTGCACACCACAACAAGACAAAGGGACGTGGTCCTCGTTCGTCCTCGTCGGGAGTAATGTTTTTGGTAAGTCTTACTACTGTATATATAATATATATTTTTTTTCTTGTTTATTTCTACTGCTTATTTCTGGTGTTCTGTTACGCGTGCGTCCTATTCTTCTATAAATGCTTTTAGCCGGTTTGCATGCACGCGTATCGTCTTGCGCTTTATTTTGATTGTGTAGTTTACGTCATTGTGTTTTTCCACAATCACGTATGGCCCTATCCATTGTGATTCGAGCTTTTTTGATCATCCGCGTCGTACTGCTTCGTCGTATAGCAGTACTTTGTCACCTACTTTGAATGTTTCCTTATTACATTTTTTATCGAATTGCAATTTCGCTTTTTTTTCATCTTTAATGTGTTCTTTCGCGACTTGGCTCGTTGCGCGGATTCGTTCTCGCAACTCTTTCGCGTAATCTTCGTATGAATATGTCAATTTTGGAGGCTTAAATAGTGCTGTCGGTAGGTTTGCTTGATGTCCGTAGACAAGTTCAAATGGTGTAAACCCTGTCGTAGTATGAGGTGTTGTGTTGTAGGTGAACATCGCGTATGGTATCCATTCATCGGTTTGATCTTCATTTATGTAGTGCCTCAAGTATTCTGCTAGAGTTCGATGTGACCTTTCCAACGCTCCGTTACTCTCAGGGTGGTATGCCGTCGTTTGAATTTTTTCAATCTTTAATAGCTTGCACATATTCTTTAATATCTTACTCATGAAGTTTGTTCCTTGGTCCGTGAGAATTTTCTCCGGTATCCCGTGTTTTAAGAGTACTTTCGTGACGAAAGCTTTTGCGACTGTGTTTGCTTCCTGATTTTCTACAGGTATTGCTTTGCTGAACTTTGTTAAATTATCCTGAAATGTGAGGAGATATTTGTTTCCGTTGTTCGTAACCGTTAACGGTCCTACTATATCGATCAATGACATTTTCGTTTTCCGGCTTAATTTATTTTTCTGGCAGTACTCGCACTTGCTTATATAATCTTCTACGTACGTCGTTATTCCGCGCCAATTGTGTTGTAATCGGATGCGGTTTAGTGTTCGCGTAACTCCCTGGTGCCCTTTTGTAGGCGAGTCATGATATTCGTATAGTATCTGCCGCTTTTCTTTTTCGGTATACTCCTTTGGAGTGTTCTCGTCTTGCTGTGTCATATGTACGGCCGATGCCTCCGTTATCGGGTTTCGGCTCAACGCGTTGGCGTTCAGATTACTTTTTCCCGCTTTATGTACGATCTCGTAGTCGAACTCTTCTAATTTGAGCCTCCATCTGATTAGTCTCGAGCCGGGGTCAGTAACATTGAACAGCCATATCATCGGCTTGTGATCTGTTATTATTTTAAACCTGACACCATATAAATAGGAGCGGAAATGTTTAACCGCCCACACAATGGCTAATAGCTCTTTCTCTGTCGTATTGTGGTTCTGTTCCGCCTTGCATAGTACTCGGCTGGCGTACGCGATCGGTCGGTCTTGGCCTACCGTCCCCTGTGAGAGCACGGCTCCGATGGCGTAATCGGTAATTATTTAGTTTAAGGGCTTCACCTCAAATCTCGATGTAAATATGCTCAATCGACGCGTTTTTGTACGAAACAAAAGAATCTGGCAGAAAAAAGTGTCGCTCTGCCCCGCGACGCGAGATATTAAACGTTAAAGTTGACAGGAATCAGATTATGATTCCTGTCATACCGACGACATGTAGCAACACTGAACGTGCCCTGCGGCCACATGCGCATGCTCAGTGGTCGCACGCGCATGTAAAACTGCGCCAATTTTAAATGAATCAATCGTGCAGAATAACCAAGCATCTCGATTCAAGCAGTTAGGTCTCACGCTGGGAGTTTCATTAGTTTAATTATGCGTGGGAAGCACACACACACACACACAACGGGGGGGTGCGAGGGGGGGCCTTTTGGCCCCCCCTCCCCCGCACCTACCCCGCCGGTAGGCTGCGTGGACCTCGCTTTACATCCCGGCCATAATACGAGGATTTGGTAAAACTGGCTCGCAAGCCCTTTAGTCTATTTACAGCATCGCCGGGAGTGACAGTTTTTATTGCAAAAAAATTAACCAAATGCGCATCGATTATGCTTCGCTTGTTTTCGTAATGATTTTGGAGGATATTCCAAGCGACTACAAAATTATCGTCAAATAGAGAAATATGTGAAATCAATTTGGCAGCGTCGCCAGTGACAACAAACAAGAGATAATGTAATTTTTGAACATTGGATAAGCCAGTCCGAAAAGTAATTAGAGAAGTAAATAAATCGCGAAAAGCAATCCAATCGGTTAGAATACCTGAGAATTGAGGCACACTGATCGTCGGAAGTTTGAATGCAGAAGGTTCGTGGAAGGCAGCAGCGCCGGGTTGAACGGCGGAAGTCCCTGGTGTTTTTCCGCCCGCGTTGACCGATGTGTAGGAAGCTAGTCTCTCTTGGAAGAAGTCGTATGCTGTCAGGTAACTTTCCTCTAGTTTTGTTAACTGCGACTCGGTAAAGTATTGTAGCGTTGTACGATCCCCAGTCGTAGCGTAGAGTTTGATCTGCGTTGAAACTTGCTGTGATTCGTCCCAGTACTTCTCGAGAAGCTTGGCCCGACCTTCTGTAATAGCTCTGGTCGGGTTGCCTCTACCTAATTTATTGTAGTTAACGATAGAGTTTATAATGCGCCGGGCATTATCCTCAAATCGTTCCAATGCACCTCTTAGTTGCCCAGTAGTTTCGTCAGCGTTGTGAGTCATGATGGCTACGGAATTCACAATAGAATGACCGTAGAAGGAGACGTTAGCGTAGCTGTTTACTCTCGTTTATATCGCTTTTCTTTCTTCAGCAGCCGCCACATGAGACGAACACGTGATACTCTGCATGAGGTAAGCACGTGATAAACAGCCGTCTTTACTTGTAGGGAGGCCAACTTGCACGTGCCTTTCTAGAAGCCATTACAGGTTCAACTTCTCTCCTTGAACGTTTCCTCACACAAATCTGCACCCAAATCCGGCTCAAAGGACCAGATGTTTAATGCTGTTCGGACACAGGATAGCTTGCACGCGGGTAGGCTCTTGTGGCAAGAATAGTGTGATAGTTAAACTCAGAGGGTACTGTCCATTTATAATACACCTTTATTATTAGCACCAATAACGGTAACAGTGTAATCTCTTAATGAGAGAAGTCGCGTTCAGCTTAAGGGGGGAATCTACTTTGATGGGTAAAAAAAATCGATATTTTTTTTTTGCATAAATATCTAGTATAAGGTTTCAATAATATATTCCCAAAGTATTATCGTCAAACTCGTAAAATTGACGAAATTACAGCTCTTTTTAGTGAGGCGCGCGGAGGATCGATACAGCAGACGTACGCTAATACTGGCTTCGCAGCGTTCTCGGTTCTATTATTGCGGAAACGAAAGAATCCTATATACTTGCTAGACCTACAACTATTTTATTTGACCCTATAGTGTTTATATTTATGTGTTAGAGTGTTTTTGTGTGTGTGTGTTTGTGTGTGTACCTTGGAAAGCACTAAAGAAGCTCGAACAGCCAAGAAAATGACGAAAACTGCCGAACAGGAGTTTTACGAGGAAGAGGAAGGCATTTTAGATGGACCCGGAATAGCGGATTGAGCGTTATTTAACTGTAAGTATCATGAAAACATCCAAAACTTCATTTCTTTATTCAACTGAGACTCTTTTGATCCGCCATATTAAATCCGCCATTTTGAATTTTAAAAATCTGATATCAGATTCGGATTCAGCGACCTCAAAAACCTTTATACTGAAATTTGCATGCATTTATACGTGCTTTTTTGGCTGAGAGCAAAAAAATAAACTTTAAACGCGTTTTTCTCAAAACCACTTTTTCCAACTTTGCGTACAAGATAACTCAAAAAGTAATCACTCAAATAACTTTCGCCAAGCATGATTCGATTCCTTACAATTTTCTCCAGGGATTGAACCTACGTTTACATTTTATTATTTATTTATAACATTTCTATCAACAACAGAAGATCGATTTTTTGATAAAAAAAAATGTCATTTTTCTTACGATTGCTGTAACTTCTTCAATTTTTCACATTTTTATTTGCAAATAGGTTCAATCCCTGCGTAATTGATTAAGCTTTAAAGAAAATTTTTATTTTTTGCTTTCAGATTACTCAGCTCGTTGCTACACTGTACGCAGCTAACCGTTGCGCTACCAACATTGCGCTACAAAATTGTCCGTCAATATAATAAAAATTAACGTAACTGAAAAAAAAAATATTTTTTTTCTTCTTTAAGAATGCCTTTCCATATTACAAAAAAAATTAATCCAATATCACTTATAGTTTCCTTGAAAAAAATTCCCAAAAAATCATCATTTTTCACCCGGCTAAAGTAGATTCCCCCCTTAAGGAGCCAAGGCTACCTTAAATAATTTAGCCGTTACAATCACGAGCTACGTGACGAACTCTTGACTTACGACTGACTGCCGACACGTCACACTCTTTCGCTCCAAACTAAACGTCGAGAGGGCAGTAGCCGACACACACACATTCCACAATTGCACAGTATGTTCGCTCGAAATCGCGCAATACGAAACAAAAAGCAAAAGGGTAAATGTTTAGTATAACGCTCTCCCCTCCGATTTTCTTAAAACTTTGTAAAATTGTTTATTTCTATGTGTAAAAAACATTCTGAGAAGGAAAATCGTCGCTCAGGTCTCGTTTTTTAAATATTTAATTTTAAAGTTTTGATGTCGGTAAGGTAGGAAACTTTATTTCGTCATGGGACTAGCGACTGTTGCGCATCCCTAGCGGCCCCGAACAGAACTCTTCAAGTCGTGTATAAACACAGTCGCTACCTATGACAATTTGTTACTATTACTCATTAACGGTGCCATTTAGGTTAAGATTGTGAAATACTGTACGTGGCCAAAATTGATAAATTGTGATTTCTGTTAAAGCAGGGCACACGCACACGCACGCACGCGCACACACCACACACACACACACACACACACGTGTGTATGCCCTGCTTTATAGAAGTTGTGATTTTCGTTAAAGCAGGGCACACACACAGACGTGTGTATGTCCTTGCTTGGGATTGTCCCGATTGCGCACATTACAAATCGGACACGACAATATTTCCCGATCGGACACGGTGTCGATTGCACACGGTGCCGATCGGACACGGTGTCGATTGCACACGGTGCCGATCGGACACGGTGTCGATTGCACACGGTGCCGATCGGACACGGTGTCGATTGCACACGGTGTCGATCGGACACGGTGTCGATTGCACACGGTGCCGATTGCACACGGTGCCGATTGCACACGGTGCCGATTGCACACGGTGCCGATTGCACACGGTGCCGATTGCACACGGTGCCGATCGGACACGGTGCCGATTGCACACCGTGCCGATTGCACACAATGTCGATTGCACACAGGGTTTACTTACACAATGGGGGGGGTGCAGGGGGGGGCAAAGCCCCCCCGCCCACGCATGTACTTAATACATTGCCTACCGGGCACGCCGAAGGCGTGTCCATGGGGGGTGCGGGGGGGGGGCGAAGCCCCCCCCGCTCCACGCATCAACCCAACCCACACCACCAGGTGCACAGGGGGGGTGCAGGGTGGGGCGGAGCCCCCCCCGCCTACACCCCTAGGGCACCGTGTCCGATCGGCACCGTGTGCAATCGACACCGTGTCCGATCGGCACCGTGTGCAATCGGCACCGTGTGCAATCGACACCGTGTCCGATCGACACCGTGTGCAATCGACACCGTGTCCGATCGGCACCGTGTGCAATCGACACCGTGTCCGATCGGCACCGTGTGCAATCGACACCGTGTCCGATCGGCACCGTGTGCAATCGACACCGTGTCCGATCGGCACCGTGTGCAATCGACACCGTGTCCGATCGGGAAATATTGCTGTGTCCGATTTGTAATGTGCGCAATCGGGACTCACTCGTCCTGCTTTATAGAAGTTGTGATTTTCGTTAAAGCAGGGCACACACACACGTGTGTATGCTGTGCTTTATAGAAGTTGTGATTTTTGTTAAAGCAGGGCACACACACAGACGTGTGTAGGTCCTGCTTTATAGAAGTTGTGATTTTCGTTAAAACGGGGCACACACACACGTGTGTATGCTCTGCTTTATAGAAGTTGTGATTTTTGTTAAAGCAGGGCACACACACACGTGTGTATACTCTGCTTTATAGAAGTTGCAATTTTTGTTAAAGCAGATATTTTGCATTTAATTAGCAGGCAGTTGTTACGTGACCTTCTTCACTTCTATTTTGCTGCACCGTTAATGATGTTCAATTATTCAATTGAGCAAATTAATAAAAATCCCTGGCTTGGTATTCAAGACGTAGTTGGTGATGCTAATTTGTGGCAAAATTTATACGCAAAATGTTTTGGGAGAAACGATTGACAGATCATAATCGTATGATTATAGTTAATTTTGCATATTTAAATGCTATTTCGGAAGACTTTTTACACGAAATATTATCTTTCACTTTAAAAGAAGCCTAAAAAATCGAAAACGTAGATAAAAGATAGATTTTCGTATTTAAATCATGAGGTAATTTTATTAATCTTAATTAACAAATTAATTAAATTATATTTATTAAATATTTTTCAAAATTTTTAGGAATTTGGCCATGAACGACGTAGCCGTGTTTACAGCTATAATGTATATTTTAAGGAAATGTTGGATTTAAACTTTAATCCATATAAAAAGAATTAAAAAGGTACAAATTTTAAATCACAAATTATTTTCTGCTTTAAATATATAAATTATTTTATTGTGTTTTTAACTATAGCAGAGAACATTTTTTTATTTTTAGGAATTTATTTCGGTTGGAGATTATAATTTGTTAATAACACAGAAGAAAATAATATATGCGTTTATAAGTAAAGAAAATAATTGTATTGTTACAATGTTATTGAAGTTGAAGGATATAACTCGCCAATTATTTTAAAAAATTGTACAATACGTTCATTAAAATTAAATTTTCTTTTAAAAATAAATTCTGCTAAATATCCAATTAAATGTATTTCTCTCGTACCATATCTTGGGATATTTGATCGTACCTCACGCCAAAGTCGCTCAATATTTTGCGTATGTGCACCTAAGTTTAAAAATATTTTTTAATTTAACATTACTATCTATTAATATTACTATTATTTTATATTTAAAATTTTGTACCGGTATCTGGATCGACAAAATGTAATGAATGGTTCACGGTATAATGTTTGAAATCTTTTTTTTCCAAACATTTGTACGCTTTCCAGCAATCCGACATTATAACTGTTCCCGGTAATATCCATTCTTTAATAACACTTATTAGTGTTTCTGTGGTTCTGTCAACAACAGGTACTATAAACATTTTTCCGCTATTTCTTTCATATCCCCCAAAAATCCATTTTCCATCGATAAGTCGTCCTCTGTTATATTTTCTTCTTCCGATCTTTGCTTCGTCAATTTCTACAATTACTCCTTCACCTCCAATTTTTTCAGAATGGGACTCAACCCAATAAATGCATACCTAATAATAATTAGTATTTAAAATAATTATAAGTGGTTACAAATATTATTGATTTTATGATAGGAATAATAAAAATTATTATATTACTTCGCGACAAAAACTTTGTCGCGAAGTAATATAATAATTTCAATCAACTACTGTCCGACTAGACAGATCTAATTCATTTTTTTTTAAATCCTGTCGTGGCGGTTTTAACATTATAAAATATGCCACAAATATACAAATGTTTTCAATGGACATTTTACTTTTAGAAAACCAAGTATTTTTTCGGACACTTTGTCGAAATTGACATTTCACTTTTCTCTTTTTCTTATGAGAGTCAGTTACACAATATGATTTTGTGCATTTAAACTCTAAATTATCAATATCTAAGTTAATAATGTTTCCACAAATTTCACATTTTAAATTTTCGTTTATAACATTAACTTGTATTAAAAAATTAATTAAATTTTGTTTTTTACTTGTTAACGTTAAAAATTCGTGTAACTTCATTTATTTTAACCTAAATAGCACCGTTAACGAGTATGCGGACAACTTAATTTGTGAATATAGTAACAAATGAAGTTGCGCAGTATTTGAAAATTATCATTTCCTACCTTACCGACATCAAAACTTTGAAATTAAATATTTAAAAAACGAGACCTGAGCGACGATTTTCCTTCTCAGAATGTTCTTTACACATAGAAATAAACAATTTCACAAAGTTTTAAGAAAATCGGAGGGGAGAGCGTTATACTAAACATTTACCAGCAAAAGATTTAAGGACAATATTTATTTATTTTCATCTGTTACAAAAGTGTTGTGGGAATATAATGCAATAGACAAATTAATTTTATTATTAAAATTAACTTCTATTCTATTATTAAAATAAAAACAAAAACATTAATATGAATATTAATTGTTACATAAGCTTTCAAAGCATTTCAAAATTATTATTTACTTGAGATAAACTAATAAGAGTATCTTCCAATAACAAATAATAGGAAAAATTAAAAAAAAAGTACTTATTCAAAAATGTAACTAAATAAATTGTATTGTATAATAAGATTATTAAAGGAAGGAAAGGTACCTATATCATACATTTTAATCTATGTTGCACACACACAAGTGATCCCTTCTATATATAATATTAAAATTATTCATGAATATAATCATTATAAAATATGATCTACGGCGTTGTCTCGCGATCGGGCGGGTCGAGAAATTAATTACACTGTTTCTCTAAATTGTCTGTTTTAATATAGCAGTACACACACACACACACACGAAATCGAGTCCCGAACAGAACCAAATACAATGCAAATATCTTAGAATAATAGCAGCCAGTCCGAACACGTGCGAACCGGTGCGGTTGCGAGACGAATCTGCCTGCAGCGAGCCGGGCCCGGCGGGATAGCGAACCTACCCGAGGCGCGCCAGACGGAGCCGAACGGCCAGCTCGACGCGAAGCTCGCGCCAACGAACGCGGTCGTCGGCAAAGAGAATCGGTCAGAGTGAATTTCGCTGGATCGATTATACCGATAATAAATTTAAAGAATGAGTTTATCGAACATAATGCCGCCCGCCTTGAAAGGATCGGCTTTCAAAATTAACGAGTATTATCATTATTATTTTTTTGAATTTAACGAAGACTGAACTTAGAACAAAAGGGACAAAAAATATGATAATTGTTACAGCTCAAATAAGCGATGACGCTTGACTAGTACAGTCTCTTTGGTTAGTAACGCAAATAAATCTAGGTATGACCTATAATCGAGAAAGGTAAACGCAATATTGACATATATTGATCGACGCGACATAACTAGCGAGCTTAGAATTAAACTTAAGTATCTATCGGCAATATTGCCAACTTCGATAAGGGTCGCAAGAACGAGCCCTTTGACGTCTTGACGGTGGCTGCTCGTGTCACACCGTCGGAACCGGGATGCACTTCCTGGACTCTGGCCAACGTCCATTGCAAGGGAGCAAGACCCTGTTGTTTGATTATAACCAACTGCCCCGGTTTTAGTTGCGTTCTCTTGTCCGTTTTCCACTTGGAACGCTCCTGCAAGGAATGCAGGTACTCGATGCTCCATCTCTGCCAGAAGTGCTGTCTAATCTACTCGATTCGTTGCCAACGCGTTAAACTGTTTTCATTAATGTCATGCAAATCCTGTGAAGGGATACTGTTTAGTGCCGTGCCGACCAGAAAGTGACCCGGAGTGAGACATGTCAAATCATTCGGGTCGCTACTAAGCGGAGTGAGGGGCCGCGAGTTTAAAATCGCCTCTATCTCGTAGAGAACCGTTGACATCTCTTCGAATGTCAAATGAGCTTGTCCAACAACACGCGACATATGATATTTGGCAGACTTGACTGCTCCTTCCCACAATCCCCCGAAGTGGGGAGCGTTGGGAGGTATAAAGGACCATGAGGTTCCTTGCTCACGAAGGAAATGCTTAACATTCGCTTGTGCTTGTTCGCTGTTAACGAAGTCATGTAACTCTTTTAATTGCTTATGCGCTCCAACGAAGGTGGTTCCGTTATCGGAGTACATGCAGATGGGTCTTCCCCTTCGCGATATGAAGCGCCAAAACGCGGAAAGGAAAGCCTCCGAGGTGAGATCGCTCTTCTTCTTCTTCTTCTCTAGCCTGTTTTCATCCACTCCTGGACATAGGCCTCTTCCATTTCCTTCCATGTCTTTCTCTCCTGTGCTGTCAGCATCCACCTCTTTCCTGCGTGGCGTTGGATGTCATCTTGCCATCTCGTTTGTAGTCGGCCAATGCTTCTTTTGGACTCTCTTGGTCTCCATTGCATCAGGACCTTGGTCCATTTAGTGTTGCTTCTCGCAACATGTCCCGCCCATTGCCACTTTTGTCTACTTGCTCGTTCAACCACGTCGGCAACTCCTGTTCTTTTCCTTATCTCTTCGTTTCGGATTTTATCCCTCAGGCTGATTTTCAGCATTGCTCGCTCCATTGTCCTCTGACAGATTCTTAGTCGGTTTGCGCTGTTCGCTGTGAGAGTGATTGTTTCGAGTCCATATGTCGCAACTGGTAATATGCACGTATCATACACTTTCCGTTTGAGGTTGATTGGGATTTTTGGTTCTCGGAGGATGTAGCTTAGTCTGTCGAACGCTGTTCACGCCAAGCCGATTCTTCTAGTGATCTCAGCTGTCTGGTTATTTTTTCCTAGCTTGATCTTGTGCCCTAGATACACGTATTCTTTTACCATCTCGAGAGTGTGGTTATCGATGCTAACTAATATATTGGTGGGGCTCATGATTTTCGTCTTCTGGAGGTTCATTCTCAGGCCAACTGCTTGGGAAGCTTCCCTGAGTTCTTGTATTATTGTTGCGAGCTTGTTTGCATCGCTGCTGAATATGATAATGTCATCCGCGAAACGGAGATGGCTTAAACGTTTCCCATCAATATTGATCCCTTTTTGATCCCATGTTAGCCTCCCAAATACATCTTCCAGCGCCAAGGTGAAAAGTTTTGGTGAAATCGTATCGCCCTGTCTCACACCCCTCTTGATAGGGATTCTACCTGTAGTCCAATCCTATTCCATTTTAACGTGCAGGGTGGCATGCTCGTATATAAATTTGATCAAGTTAGAATATCTAGAGTCAACTCGTGCTTTATCCAATGCTTCGAGCACTGCCCATGTCTCAACTGAGTCGAAGGCCTTATGGTAGTCGATGAAGGCCATATGCAGTGGGATATTGTACTCGGTGCATTTTTCTATAAATGTGCGTACTGTTTGTATATAGTCATTCGTGCTGTACCCCCTTCTGAATCCTGCCTGTTCTATAGGTTGGTAAAAATCGAGCTTCTGGCTTAAACGATTCGTTATTATTTTGGATAACAGCTTATAAAGGATTGAGAGTAGACTAATGGGTCTGTAATTTTCCATATTCGTGCAGTCGCCCTTCTTAAATAGCAGGATGACCTCTGCGTTCTGCCACGAGTCAGGGATCCTGTCTTCTTCCAGACATTTGTTCAGTAGTACCAGGAGTGCTTTTTCTAATTCTTCTCCTCCAACCTTGAGCATCTCGACTGTTATCCGGTTTTCCCCTGGTGCTCTGTTGTTTTTTAGTTGTTTCAATGCTGCTTCCAGTTCTGACTTGTTAATGTCTGGTAAATCTTTGGATCCTACGTTCAGAATTGTCTGTCTCGATCGTCCTTGCTGGTTCGGATTTGGAGCTGATTGGCTGTAAAGTTTTCGGTAGAAGTCTTCAATGATCGCTGCGATTCCGTCCCTCTCTGTTACTACCTCTCCTAGATTGTTCTTCATCTTATGGATTACTACCTTCCCTTTTGACATTTTGGAGCGCAGAACTCTCATGTTCATGTTGTTTTTAATGGCTTCTTTGATTGCCCGCGTGTTGTACGCTCTTTTGTCTTTTCTAATCGCTTTTTTTACGGCCTTGTTTAGGTTTTTATATCCCGGTGAATCCCTGCTCGTTTTTCTTCTTTCTCTGATTTGCCTTTCAGTGTCTGGACTAAGTTTTGAGTTCCCACGCTTTTGAAGTGAGCACACTTTTCTCACGGCACTTCGGATGCTGTTTGTGATTTGTGTTGACAGCGCATTTAGTTCTGGTTCTTGTAGTTTTTCGGTTGGTTTTAGTTTCTGTTCGAGCGTAGTCTTATATTCTTCTTCCTTTCCTCTCAGCTCTGCTAATGTTGGCCTGACCTTTTTATTCATGAGACGTTTCCTCTCGAGCCGAGTATCCACTAGGACTTTTGCTCTCACCAACCTGTGGTCGCTGCCCGTGTCGAAACGATTTAGGGTTGACACATCTGCACAAATGCGCTTGTCAGTGGCTAGCACATAGTCTATTTCGTTTTTGATAGTGCTGTCCGGACTTTTCCATGTCCACTTCCTTCTGGGATGCTTTTTAAAGAAGGTGTTTAAGCAGTATATTTTTTCTTTGCTCAGGAAATCCATCATCACTTGTCCCCTTGAGTTTCTCATGCCCAGATCAAAGGCACCGATGTACGGTGGGTCCGCCTGTGTCATCGCTCCAATTTTAGCATTAAAGTCACCAGTTATAATGGTAAACTTGGTTTTTTCCGCACTTTTTGCTGCTGTCAGGTCTTCATAGAACTGCTCAATGTCTTCCTCTGTCGAAGCTGAAGTTGGTGCGTAGGCCTGTATTATTTGTATGCTGCACTTGTTGTTAAGTCTTAGCACTACATAAATTACCCTGTCCGATATAGCTTTGGTTTTGGTTACAAGGTGTTTCAATTTTTTATGAATTAGCAGGGCCACATCTCCGATGTGTGAATCTATGTCAGAGTTCTTTTGAAGAAGCATATGTCCAGATTTCATGATTGTGACCGCTTCCCCACTCAGCCTGGTCTCGCTTATTCCAAGGACGTCCCACTTGATGTTTTCTAATTCATTTTCGAGGTTGATCAGATGTTCTTCGAGTCTCATTGTGCGAATGTTATGCGACGCAATGTAGAGGGTCTTCTTGGTACGCTTGTGTTCCGTATTCCGTTTTCGTTTCCTTCCATTTATCAAATTTGTGCCTCCCTCAGAATCCATGAGGCAGACTGACGTGTTAGTGCGAGATTCCGAGCGTCCCGCTCTACTCGTCTGGGGTAATTTTGTTTTCGAGTTCGACATTTCATGGTGAAGGTTTTTTGGCATTTAAAACGCCACGCTTGCCAGACGTGTTGGCGAGTACCTGTTTTGGTCCGCGGGAGCTATTTTATTTCACTCCTACTCTTCAAGCGAACCTGACGAGCGTTCCCCCATCGCCATCCGGGGGACGCGTCTTTAGGGGGTTACAGGCTCCCCTAGGTAGCGCCAAGATCTTCTCTTTTCCCCACCTATCCCATCCTGGGAAGGCGGAGAGCGAGTCTCCCATTAGGAGGAAGATTTGACTTGGTGGCGTCCCCCGAAAGTTTCGAGGAGGCGCGCACCCTGGTAGCCACCGTCGCCTCTCACCAGAGCCCCACCCGGATCACCGAGAAAAAACCCCCGCAGGATTTGTGATACCTGCCTGGGGTTGAACCCGGATCTCCGGAACGTGAATCCGGCGACTAGCATTAGTGACTACCGACTCGCTCACCAACTCAATATAAACCGCCTTTGTGGCAAAGAATACAAAAATTGAAATATACGCTTTGTGGTTACGAGCATTGCGACGTTTCCCCTCCCTCAGAATTACCGGATCGGCGTAATCGACGCCACAATAAGCAAAGGGTTTGGAAACCGTAACGCGCTCGCTGGGCAACGCACCCATGACCGCCTCCGATTGAATTGGCTTGACCTTGAAGCATGTTATACAGTTTCTTACGATCTTACGCGTGGCAGATCGCAATGAGAGAGGCCAAAATTGCTGCCTCACGAAGGACATAGTGGCTTGCGTGCATATTGCGCACGTGCTCGCGGAATATTATACGTTAATTTGTGTTGACTCGGGAGAAGTATAGGATGGCGCACGTCTGCAGGTAGCCCGGAATTTTTTAATCTGCCGCCCACCCGCAATAATTCATTCTCATCGATAAAGGGAGCTAAAGAAAGCAATCTGCTTGAGGAGCTAATGGTAACGCCCTTACCCAAAGCCCTATATTCCTCGGGAAATGCGTTCCTTTGAACTGCCCTGCACACGAAGTTTAACGCAGTACCGATCTCTCCGGGCGAGACAAAGACTGTCGGTCCAGGCGGCTGATGCCTTCTACAGAACCTGAAGACGTAGGATAGAATGCGACACACTTTGTCCAGGTAGAATGTCTAGCTAATAAGTCACTGACGATGGATCCCTCAGACGTAGTAACGGTCACTAGAACCGCCCGCCTTTCAGGGGTATCGTCTCCTAATATTTGAAAATCAAATCTCCCCAACTCTATTGGAAACGAAGACGGACCACCTCCAAGAGGGTGACGCTATCCAATTTAGAGTAATCGTAGAGTCGGACCATAGGAATATTGGAATTTCTGGCGATTTGAAGGCATCAATGACCTTTTTTAATGTTAATTGAGCTAGCAAAACCGCTGCACACAATTCTAACCTGGGCAAGGTTATTGCCTTGAGAGGAGCGATACGGGATTTTGAACATAATAGCTCGATACGAAATTCATCTTCCTTTATTTCAGTACGGACGTAAACGCACGCGCCATACGCGTGTTGGCTTGCATCGCAAAATCCATGAATTTGCACAGATTGTGGTTCCGTAGCAAACTTAACCCTGCGAGGGATTCGCAACTGATTTAAACCAGCTAACTCTGATCTGAAACTTGACCAACGCGTATGAATATGCTGCGGAACGGATTCGTCCCATTGACAACCTGTTTCGAAATCATCGTCAGCGACGATTTGAAATGGGCGCCGTGGCGCCGGCTCGGACGTCGCGAGCGCGATCGAGGAAAGCGCGACGGTCAGCGAGCGCGGCAACGGTCAAGCACCGGCCCTAGCAACCGTTGTTATTCGTCATTTTCTTCTTGAGTTGTCTGATCAACTTCGTTCTCGCGAGTTTCTTTGGAATCGACATCGAAAAAAGAGTGAGGTAATACTAATTGAGTGCGCGTGACGTTAATTGTGCTGTTCGCATCCCAGAGTGAGGAGACGCTTTTGGAATCATCGAGCGGAGGACGGAGTTTCGACGGAGCCGTGGCGGGGATCGACGAAGCCGGACGGGACGCTATGATGCCCCGACTTTTCCATTCTGCCTAATCACTCCCAACTGATGTGACATCGAGACGCCCGAGAGTTCTAGCGTCGTTGCTTCCGACCTCGAGAGGAGCCTCAGGTTTGATTTGCTCGAACCGATTGCTGCGGAGATTCGAGTGACGCTTATGCGGCGGTCCCGCAATTACTTATCGCGCGGCTACGTGGTCGACGTGGTGCTAAATATCCGCGCGTACCATCTCAGTTTCTTCTCATTGCGCGTATCCGTAGCCGGTTGTGTCTTTGTTCATTTTTCGAATTATTATTCGCGGTATTACGAGCAGTGCCTGTGCGGTTTATTTCGATATTTCTTTGTTTACGCGTCTGGGTGATATGTTCGACATTATTTTATCTCTCGTTACGATATCCGCGTTGTAATGTTCAAATTCGTGTACGAGTGACCCGGTATGTTCCCTTTGCGTACGTGCGTTGTTTCTTTTCGACATTGTTTTCTATGCGGGCGACTTCGGTATTTTCCATTGCGTGAAGTTCACCAAAATACTATGCGAATGAACGTGAGTTTATTATCTCTTGCGAATGTTACATGGTAATTCGAGCGTTGTTCGCGATTGTTGAATCTGTTTTACTGCATTATCATTTGATCACTTCTAACGATAATTCTATTCCTTCTACTCTCGCACCGAGATTCCTTGCGTATGCTGACGAGAAGGTTGTGAGAAGATCGGAGATTCGCTACGAACGAGATATCCGCAGATTCACACGTTTGACGGATCAACACGAAGTTGATGCGATGCGTTGTTGCGAGATTACGAAGGAGCTTTGCGATGATGCGATGACAGGCAACACGATGTTGCGAGATTACCGCGAGAGCTTTGCGATCAACACAAAGTTGATGCAATGCGTGGCAACACGATGTTGCGAGATTACCGCGTGGCTTTGTGATCAACACGATGTTGATGCAATGCGTGGCAACACGATGTTGCGAGATTACCGTTAATTCCTTGAGATACACCGCTTCTGAGATTACCGCTATTTTCTTGATAACCGCTTAGCTCAACGAGATCAACTGCGCGCTAGACATCCTTGATCTGCGCGCCATTCATCCTTGCGTTCTATGTTCCTGTGTTCTGCGCGCTAGACATCCCTGATCTGCGCGCCATTCATCCTTGCGTTCTACGTTCCTGTGTTCTGCGCGCTAGACATCCCTGATCTGCGCGCCATGCATCCTTGCGTTCTACGTTCCTGTGTTCTGCGCGCTAGACATCCCTGATCTGCGCGCCATTCATCCTTGCGTTCTACGTTCCTGTGTTCTGCGTGCTAGACATCCTTGATCTGCGCGCCATTCATCCTTGCGTTCTACGTTCCTGTGTTCTGCGCGCTAGACATCCCTGATCTGCGCGCCATTCATCCTTGCGTTCTACGTTCTTGTGTTCTGCGCGCTAGACATCCCTGATTGAGTTCTACGTTCCTATCATCCTTGCGATCTACGCACTTGTCATCCTTGTCAACTGTTGCCATTACTAATTTCTAATCTAACTCGGTGCAACACAATCAGACTATTATCACACAACACAACCCGACTGCCACAGCTCCTGAAGTACGAGCTTCGCGGTGACTATTACGGGACCGAGAAGGCCAAGTGGGTCGAATAATCTAGCCACTTCGGATAGTATTGCCCGCTTGGACACGCTATTCGAATTTTCCTGAGCTTGATACGAATAACAAAATACATCGCGCGCCTGATTCCATTAGATTCCTAGAATACGCGGACTTTTGTTATCGTTTATGTCGATTGGTCCTCCGCATTGATCGTCTATTTCCTCCAGCAAAGCGGGGAGGTGAGAAGCCCACTTGCTTAATTTGAAAGATCCTAAACGCAAGAGTTGTACTACTTCGTCGCGAGCCAGTCTGACGTCCTCGATTTTGTCCGCTCCCGTTAGAAGGTCGTCCATGTAAAAATCACGCTGAACGTGCTTCGACCCACCGGAAAGCGCGCCGCACGCCCAAACGTTTAATGCACCGCGTGGCCAGATAAGAGGCAGGAGCCGTTCCGTACGTTACCGTATTCAGTTCGTATGTGTCCACGTTTGATTTGGTGTCTGTTCTCCACAAAATTCGTTGGAATTTTGTCTGCGCGGGGTCAACGAGAATCTGACAATACATCTTGATTATGTCCGCCACGAAAACGTACGCGAATGCGCGGAATCGCATCAAAATAGAGGTTAAGTCCTGCTGGACCACGGGCCCTATCATAAGCGCGTCGTTGAGGGACAGTCCTGAGTTACTTTTACACGACGCATCGAAGACAACGCGGATTTTCGAAGCTTGATCGGAGTTTTTGTAAACACAGTGATGGGGAAGGTAGAAGGAGGGTGATTCCTCATCTGGTGGAACGTCCACCTTTCGCATGTGCCCTAGCGATTGGTATTCACTCATGAATCGCGAATATTGATCCTTTAGGACGGGATCCCGTTTGAAACACCTTTCAAGATTTAGGAATCGCTTTAATGCAATTTCTCTGGAGTCACCGAGTTTATTGATAACATGCTCCTTGAAGGGCAGCCCTACCACGAATCTACCTTGAGGCGTTCGCGAAACGTTGTCGAGAAAGAACTGCTCGCAACGAGCTTCGTCAAACGTGTGATTATTTGATTCGTTTAGGACATTTTCTTGTTTTTAAAAAAGTGCTAATTGTTTGTGCAACTCACGTTGGATACATTCGCGTGCAAGGCTTGAACGCGTTGAACCGAACTGGACGAGCTACCCAAGCGACCCGCTAGAATCCATCCTAGACGAGTTTTTTGCAGGATAGGATGCTTGGCTGAAGCCTTGATTTGTTACACACATAAAATGTCCCAGAATATATCCGCACCTATTAGAGAATCGACTTCTAAAGATTTGTGGAATTGAGGATCCGCTAAGTTTAAGTTACGTGGAAGGTCGAATGTCTCACGCTTGAGACTAAACGCCGGCAATTTATTTGTTACTTGATCTGCGACAATACAAATAATATTAGCAAAGTATGAATTGAATCTAGAATGTAATTTTAAATGAGCAACTTGCGAGGACTGAGTGACTGTTCTATTTATTCCCGAAATGGATATGTCTAATGACCGCGGCTTTATCGCGAGAAGATTTAAGAACTTCCTTGAGATGAAGTTCGCCTGCGATCCGCAATCTAGTAAAACGCGGCATTTCCTGGGCGAGCCCTCGTGATCGTCTACGTACACGACTGCTGTGGAGAGCATGACCTGTTTATCACCCGAGGAGCTTGAGTGCGTAACCACCGCGGAAGAGGAAGTTGTCGCGCCTGTCGCTTTATTTTCCTCGACATTATTGGTATCGCGTGAGTCGGCTTCGGTTTTCGCGTGAAGCAACATATTGTGCTTGGCCTTGCATGTCTTACAGAAACCCGAAGTGCACTTGTTAGCTACGTGCGTGGTGGAGCGTAAACAATTAGCACAAAGTTTTCGAGTGCGAATTTCCGAAATTCTACGAGCGATGGGAAGCGCCAAAAAATCCTTGCATTGATATATGGAATGATCACCGATGCAGTAACTACATTTGTATTTTAGAACCGCGTGACAGGCGGCCTGATGCTTCGCGTTTGACTTAGAACGCGTGTTGATATTCGATTTGCCTGTGGCTTCTAACACTTGGCATCTATGAGCGATAAAGTCTAAAAGTTGCTTCAAGGTCGGAAGCTCGGAGCCGGTCAAGGAAATCTGCCACTCTCGCGCTGTAAGTGAATCGAGTTTGGAAACCAAAACGTATATTAACAGATCGTCCCAATAAGCGGTCGGGCGTCGCAATGCTTGAAGCGCGTGAATATGTTTCGTTGCGCCATCCGCAATTTGACGCAATTCCACAGCATTTTCTTTCGTCATAGAGGGAAGCTCCATGATAGATTTGACGTAAGTATGCACAATGACTTGCTTATTATCATAGCGTTCCTTTAAGAGGCGCCACGCCACATCGTAATTTAAATCTGAAATCTCGAGAGAATTAATGACTCGCTTGACTCGCTTGCCTCGCCCGAGAGGCATCCGCGCAAATACTGTAGTTTCTGAACGTTTGGGAGAGAGTCGTTTGAATGAATTATTGAGTTGAAGACGTCGAAAAAGGGAAACCATTCGTCGTACTGGCCGGAAAACTTCGGCAGATCTAGTTTCGGTAACCGCAGGTTTAACCTAGAACCAGACTCCAACCCGTTAGAGACGCCGGAGCCTGTCGATGACGGTGTCACGGCGTTCCGCGATAGGGAATCATGGCGAGTAAGCATTTCTGTAATTATGGCGGCTAATACATAATACGAATCCTCGAACGCGGACCGATCTGCGGTTTCACTTTCATCGACGATTTCGATTTGACTCTGCACTGCGTTATATTCTGACCAATATTGGTCTAGCTTGATTTTGCGCTCCTTAAGCTGAGCGCTTACGGATGGCGTAACGGCCGCAATTGATCCGACATACGTACCGGTACGCGTGCACGAAGACTTTATAGTCGCGCGCTGCCTCTTTAACGCAGCTAGATTTTGTTCGTTAGTCATGGCGAAAGGAATACGCAAGTAACAAAACGGATACACTGACTGACGTCACGAATACGCAAGTGACGAAACAAATACGCTGACTGACGGATGAAATACGTAACGGATACACTGACTGACGGACGATCACGCAAGTGACGAAACGCAAGTGACGAAGCGAATACGCGCGAACGGACGGAGAAAATACGTAACGGATACGCCCACAAGCACAAGAAAGAATCTGGTCGGCAACAACACTGAAACACTTTCCCTTGCGCGGGACGGCGTGCTGTCTCTCTCTCTCTCTCTCTCTCGTGACGTTTCAATATGGCGACTGGGGGTGACGGTGGCGCTCGGTTGCCTCTGGAAATTTCTCGCCAAATCTCGATGTTTCCCGCCGAATCTCGTCGTTTCCGCCGCCGTCTCTGGAAGTTTCCTTCGTCGTTTCTCGATGATTTCGCCGTATCTCTCGATGATTTCTGCCCTCGTGTGAAAGCGAATGGCTTCTTTCTTGAGCCTCGTCGCTCGCTATGCTCTTGACTGCGGCAGAAAAGACCAGACGACAATGTTCGTCCGTCTCTGGAGATTTCCAGATGTCGTACGTTTTTACGAGAAGGCAAATAGTACCCCTTCCGAAACGGCGCTCGGTCGAGCTTGACCTTGTGCCTGATGGTGCCGGTGTACGCGCACGTGATTGCCACGTCCGAAGATCCCCTTGTCTAGGATTTCGGCTGGCATCCGCAGCTTCACTGGTTCACTTTCTGGATGCTCGGAGACTTGCTCGACTGACTCGTGGGTGAGGTGGATAACCGGGTGTGTATCCGGTATCCGGCTCGAAGGACCAAAGATGTAAAATATGCAGCGCCTGGTTGCGCTCCCGCGATTGATCTACGGCGTTATCTCGCGATCGGGCGGGTCGAGAAATTAATTACACTGTTTCTCTAAATTGTCTGTTTTAGTATAGCAGTATACACACACGAGATCAAGTCCCGAACAGAACCAAATACAATGCGAATAACTTAGAATAATAGCAGCCGGTCCGAACACGTGCGAACCGGTGCGGTTGCGAGACGAATCTGCCTGTAGCGAGCCGGGCCCGGCGGAATAGCAAACCTATCCGAGGCGCGCCGGACGGAGCCGAACGGCCAGCTCGACGCGAAGCTCGCGCCAACGAACGCGGTCGTCGCAAAGAGAATCGGTCAGAGTGAATTTTGCTGGACCGATTATACCGATAATAAATTTAAAGAATGAGTTTATCGAACAATCATATTATAGACAGCCAAGAAATTGTTAATATTTTGGGAGAGAAAGCATCATTGACCTGTATTTATTACATGTAAATGAAGTGGAAGAATATAACTCAATTCACTGATAGAATAAAACATAACATTCTCTTCCTTGTCATTAATTACTTTATAAGCATGAAAGTGTTCATTATAATTCAATGTAGTTAATCTCTCGCAATAAAGGTAACAACCATTATCTGATACTTTCTTCAGAACATATTTTATTCTACAGAATTGTGGTAAAATGTCATTACTTCTAATCACAGAAGATGGTTTATAGCAAATACCATTTTCTTCGTAATATGTAGTTGATAAAAAGTCTTTAAATGCCTCGGTGTTTCATTACTCAATTTTACTGAGTTTATATGACCTCATTGAATATATTTAGAAAGTCCTCTTTTATTCAAATATCGAGAAGTAGATCTCAGCTGGCTTCGATGAAGAAGTGTAAAGGGTAAGTTCACGCGACTCCTGCTATGCTGAGCATTCAGTTTTAAATCTTTATGCTTACCTTCGAATCTCATAGATGATAAGTAATGAAGAAGTCCAATTTTTTCAATAATGCGAGGATAATGTGTTAAAAAGTGATGTTTAGGTTTAAGATTGCCAAAGAGTGATATATATAATTTGTTATGTTCAGAAATATAAAGATTAAGTTTAGTGCTGTTTTTGGTATACATGGACTGGAAATAATTTCTGTTATTTTTAAAGATAACAAGTACAATTTCCAAACTTCATTACTTTGTGGAACTATATCACCGACTATTAAACGAAAATTATTTATTAATGCATTCATCTCAGAAGCTGAACAAATTATACTCCCATTTTTTAAATGACTTTCCTTGATGCCTGGAGGTATATTCTTTTTATGTGGATCATATAAATTGTACTTGATCTTGAAATTAAGAGTTTCTATTGTAAAATATTTTAAATGTATTAATTTTGATATTATATTTGCCATATTATATCTTAATACACCTTCATATAGATCATGCATAATGTCCGCACATTGATTTTCATAAATATGGTAATAATCCAAATCATTAAAAATGCATCTCTCTTATATTCCAAAATGTTGGTTTTGCAAATGATGTAAATAATCATTTTTTGATCTTAGCAGATTTGATTGTTCTGTAATCAATTCTTTCGTTAAATTTTTATCTGTTAAGCAAAACCTACAATAATAATTAGAAAAGAAACTTTCAGTTAATCCAAGTATTGAATGCACTCCTAAATTATCACTCAATACAAAACACAATGCAAAAAATATTTATATTTTCTCTCCGGTTTTCTCATTTTCTATATATAAACCATTTTTCTTGAGAAGTTTCAATTCATTAATTACATGCTTTAAAATAGCAACATTTCCGTAATGATTTCTATCTGAACTATAAAATAATGTAGAGATAAATATATTTTCTAAGCGACTATTGTATTGTGGTGGAATGGTCGGGATACTATAATATAAACATCCAATTTTATAATAACCAGCATGACTCCCAAGTGGATTACCAACCTCAAAATCGTCAAAATATCCATTTAATGGTAAAATTAGGTGGGTCCAGGCTGGCCAGGCGGGCCACGCCAAAAGAAAATTATTAATTTATTATCAAACAGTTGACTACGTTTCCATGACTACTATTTATTGAAATTAATAATTTCGTGAATTTCGAGGACGTAATACGTGCATGTGCTCATTTAACAATTTAATAATTTGTATAATCTAAATTTTGATTATGCCCAGTAGAAAAAGTTGGGTGTGGAAGTACTGCACCAAATCAGATGACAGAAAATCTGTTATCTGTAACATTTGCGATGCAATCTTTGAATATTCCGGTTCAACAAGTTCATTGAACAAGCACTTGAAAGCTATACATCTCATGAGTAACGAGAACAGCACGGGAAATCATGATGAACAACGAGATCATAGCGAGAATAGGTAAAAGTGCTAATATATATATATATAATCAGTGTTTAATGATCGGCCTGACTGGCAATATATTGAAAATTATAACGACGTTTCGACCTCTATTTTGGGTCCTTATCAAGTTTATGCTGGAAAATATAAATTGCCGGTAATACATATAAAAAATAGAAAAAAGGGGGAGGGGGACAATGCAACGTATTCTACTTACATGGATCAATGTGCGTCAAACAATATAAAATTAATCATCGTTACGTTTTAACAAGGCGGGTGGAACAGATATAAGCTTTGTGCGGCATGACCGTCACGTATAGCGCCCGACGAACGACTGATATACATTGCGTCGTCAAGAACAATCACAAACACGCATAGCGCCCGACGAACGACTGACATACATCGTGTCGTCAAGAATAATCACAAATAAATAAAATAACATAGAGTGTAACGTTTAAAGAGTAGCGATTATACGATCGTAAACCAACGGTAAGTTTTCTGTGTCCTTCTGCAAATTTATAGCGTCAGTATGCTTTTTGATTAATATCATTTCAGCCGTTTCACGTTTTTTGACATACTGTTCCCTGTGCAAGATCGTGGCTTCTTGCCATTTAAAATTATGGTCAAAATCAATTCTGTGCTTGCTTACAACCGATTGCTGACTGAAGTGCTTGTTAATGTCTGCACGATGCTCTTTAACACGAGTTTCTAAGTGGCGCTTGGTTTGGCCAATGTAACAAGCATTGCAATCCGAGCAATCTAATTTGTAGACAACGCCCGTGTGTTTCATGATCTCTAATTTGTCCTTCCCTTTTTTAATTAGTGCGTCTAGTTTCTTAGGAACGGTATACAAGGTACTCAAACCGTAATTGTTGAAAATGCGTCGTAAACCCTCACTAAAAGTTTTAACATACGGGATAGGAATATAATTTTTGAGATCAGGGATATTAGCGCTATTTATACGGTTGTCAGATTCATCGTTATTTGACCGCTTATCAATTTCAGCAAGTCTTCTTCGAATATGTTTATCAACGAGAGGGGCCGGAAAGCAATTGTTCAGTAAAATAGTTTTTATCAAATTGATGTTATCGTTATGAAACTGTACGTCCGACAGCAGTATGGCGTGATCGACCAAGTTGATGATGGTATTAATCTTATATTTTAGAGGATGACTGGAGAAGTAATTGATATAACGGCCAGAAAACGTTGGTTTACGATACCAGTTGGTGGCTAAACAATTATCGTTTCTGAAGACCGACGTGTCCTATCGTTATGTTAACCAACATAACAAAAATGACCGCGCAAAAATCGTTTTAGATGTTATTAAAAATTTTGAACAAGCTAATTACATGTTGGAAAAAGAAAAAGTTAACGAGGTTCGCTGTTTAATTTCGAATTCACTACATGACTTCATAAAGACAAATAAGAAATTCAACACTATTGACCGTTACATTAATTCACAGTTTTCTATTTGCAATAAATTTCTTAGAGACAATGCTGATCTGTTGGTTACGAACGCGGACAAAGGTCAGACTACAGTTATCATGAACAGAAATGATTACAATCTGCAAATGAATTCGCTCCTTAATGACTCTTCCACATACAGAAAACTAAACAAAGATCCGATAAAGAAAATTACTTCAAAACTTAATTGTCTGGTGAAGTCATGGCTAAACAACGATATTATTGACAAAAGGGTTTACAACCTACTCAATTGTACAAATGGCAACCTTCCACGTTGCTATGGACTACCAAAAATCCATAAGGATGGCTATCCACTACGCATAATTGTATCGGCCATCGGCAGCCCACTATACAATATCGCTTCCTATATACACAACATTTTAGACAAAGCACTCATGAAGCCGAATTCGTATGTTAAGGACAGTTGGTCGTTTGTGAAAAGCATGAAAAATTACAGCATTCCTCCTGATTACATCCTGGTCTCTCTCGATGTTGTTGCTTTGTTCACGAACATACCCATTGAGCTTGTTTTGACCGGAATCGAAAAAAGGTGGGTTGCAATTTCGCGAGAGACTCGGATGAGTCTTGATCAATTCTTGCATGCGATTAGGCTGATTCTCGAGTCTACTAGTTTTTCTTTCAATGGGGAATTTTTTGAGCAGATTTTTGGCAGTCCAATGGGTTCCCCCCTTTCACCGATTTTGGCGGACATTGTAATGGATGATTGTGAAACCAGCTGCCTTCAATCCTTTGACTTTCAGATTGCGATATTTCTACGTTATGTCGATGACATTTTTATGTGTATTCCGCGATCACGACTTGACGATGTTGTCCGTACTTTCAATAATTACCATCCGCGTCTTAAATTCACGTATGAATTAGAGAGAGACAATTGTTTGAATTTCTTGGACACGTCGGTCTTCAGAAACGATAATTGTTTAGCCACCAACTGGTATCGTAAACCAACGTTTTCTGGCCGTTATATCAATTACTTCTCCAGTCATCCTCTAAAATATAAGATTAATACCATCATCAACTTGGTCGATCACGCCATACTGCTGTCGGACGTACAGTTTCATAACGATAACATCAATTTGATAAAAACTATTTTACTGAACAATTGCTTTCCGGCCCCTCTCGTTGATAAACATATTCGAAGAAGACTTGCTGAAATTGATAAGCGGTCAAATAACGATGAATCTGACAACCGTATAAATAGCGCTAATATCCCTGATCTCAAAAATTATATTCCTATCCCGTATGTTAAAACTTTTAGTGAGGGTTTACGACGCATTTTCAACAATTACGGTTTGAGTACCTTGTATACCGTTCCTAAGAAACTAGACGCACTAATTAAAAAAGGGAAGGACAAATTAGAGATCATGAAACACACGGGCGTTGTCTACAAATTAGATTGCTCGGATTGCAATGCTTGTTACATTGGCCAAACCAAGCGCCACTTAGAAACTCGTGTTAAAGAGCATCGTGCAGACATTAACAAGCACTTCAGTCAGCAATCGGTTGTAAGCAAGCACAGAATTGATTTTGACCATAATTTTAAATGGCAAGAAGCCACGATCTTGCACAGGGAACAGTATGTCAAAAAACGTGAAACGGCTGAAATGATATTAATCAAAAAGCATACTGACGCTATAAATTTGCAGAAGGACACAGAAAACTTACCGTTGGTTTACGATCGTATAATCGCTACTCTTTAAACGTTACACTCTATGTTATTTTATTTATTTGTGATTATTCTTGACGACACGATGTATGTCAGTCGTTCGTCGGGCGCTATGCGTGTTTGTGATTGTTCTTGACGACGCAATGTATATCAGTCGTTCGTCGGGCGCTATACGTGACGGTCATGCCGCACAAAGCTTATATCTGTTCCACCCGCCTTGTTAAAACGTAACGATGATTAATTTTATATTGTTTGACGCACATTGATCCATGTAAGTAGAATACGTTGCATTGTCCCCCTCCCCCTTTTTTTCTATTTTTTATATGTATTACCGGCAATTTATATTTTCCAGCATAAACTTGATAAGGACCCAAAATAGAGGTCGAAACGTCGTTATAATTTTCAATATATTGCCAGTCAGGCCGATCATTAAACACTGATTATATTTTATTACTGGCGAAAATATATATATATATATATATATATATATATATATATATATAGTTACCAAATTTTACAACATTCTTATTTTTCTCGTCAGAGATGATTCATCAAACGATGAAGGAAATGCACGAAATGTAGGGGATGTAGAAAATTTAATTCCTGAGGTGCCCATTGCTTCTTCGTCTTCACAAACGTCAAACACAAGTAAGTAAGTGAGGGTAACACAAAATGTATTAAAGATCTTATTAACTAATAAGAATTTTGGCTTTGATTTCTTAACTTTTTAAAGTATCGTTTTCAACCTTCATGTGTAGATGCATTTAAACATTATTTGAAATATCCATTATAGATACATTTGGTCTTTGACAAACTTTTATATTGCAAATTTATTGTAAATTCTCGTATCGTTTTCTTTCTTCGATATTATATATGCATTTACTATTGAAATATTTCTCGCAATTTAGAAAGCGAATATAAATAACAGGAATATTAACACAATCTCTTTATATTATTAATAGATAATACAAGACAACCGCCGCGCAAGAGAAAACTAAAACGAAAGGCTGACGGAATATGTAGCATAGACCGCCAAGAAAATATATCTCAAGCGCTCGCCCGTTTAATTGTAGTAAATCAATTGCCGCTATCTTTAGCTGAAAGTGAAGGCTTCCGTCAATTCATGGCAACAATAGAGCCTGGATATGTAGTCCCTGCAACAAAAACAATTCTCTCGCGACTACAATTAATTTACGATAAAGTAAAGACAACCCTGCAGCACGAGATGCAAGGTGAAGATGCGAGTATATCATGCTCGACGGATATTTGGACATCTCTTTCACAAGATGCGTTCTTATCAGTCACGGCGCATTATATTGATGAAGAAAAATGGGAACTGAAGCATTATACTTTATGCACAATTAGATTAGAAGAACGACACACCGCTGAAAATATAGCTCTGGGTTTGGAAATGATATTTTCTGATTGGAATATAGAAAACCAAATTTTTGCATTAGTACACGACAATGCATCTAATATGATAAACGCGGGAGAAATTTTACAAAGTGCAAGGGAACATATTAATTGTGCAGCTCACACTTTACAACTAGCCGTGAATGATGCACTGCAATTGGAGGAAATAGCAGGTATCATACAAAAAGCAAGGAAAGTTGTAGGACACTTCAAACATTCCGCGCTGGCAACGCAAGAGCTACATAATACTCAGATAAAACTTAATTTTCCGGAAGAAGCATTGATTCAAAGCTGTCCCACAAGATGGAATTCAACGTATTATATGTGTGAACGACTATATAAAAATGGAACTCCTATTTTGGCAGTGTTTAATAATACTTCCGTGACAAAACCAGCGCAAGCACGAAATTTAGAAATGGCCGCGAGCGAATGGTCAATTATAGACGAATTAGTAACACTTTTGAAGCCTTTGCAATGTGCAACCACCGTATTTTGGCTCCTCATGCGAAATTACGATATCTTTGGTTCGCCCGGTAATACGCGGCATTATAGACAATCACCTGGCAGAAGATATTTTGGATGGAAATCTCATCCGCACATTGAAGTGCATACTTCGTCAATCCCTTACTAGGCGCTTCAATATGGAATCACAGTCTAATCAGAAAGTTAGCGTACATCAAATTGCAAGTTTTCTCGATCCTCGCCACAAGACATTGACAGCCGAATCATGCGAAGCGGAGAAAATAAAAATAAAAGATTTTATTAAGGAAAAATTGCAGGTTAGCATATTTTTTCTTATTCAATAATTGTTTATATTGTAAATGTAAGTATCTCTTTTAAAATAAAAAATTATATGAGAAATAAAGCTGCATATAAAGCCATTTGTTTATTTTGTGAATATCAATATGCAACTTTTAATGCCTTAAGCAAATAAAACATTTTTCTTCTATAATTTTAATCATTTCATTACTTTATATTTGCTAATTTTATATTACAAGAAAAAGTAATTGTGTAAGATATTGTAAATATCAATTTTCTTATGATAAACTTGCCTGCATTATAAGATTTGTGGGTTATTCCAGGCATCCTTGATCCCAAGTTTTATGCTTGAAATATCCTTCTTCTTGAAGCTAATAAACGCGATCTAAAGAAAAAAACATTGCAATGATAAAAATAGGAAATGTTCTATTACAGACATTAGCTTCAGTCGATGCACCCGAAGAAAATTCACAGGAGATTGTAACTGCTTTGGACTTCATCTTTCGAAAAGGAAATTCTAATGAGGAAACGGGCTGGCAAAAACAATTAGATAATTATGTAATGGAAACAACAATTAGTCATAATGAATCACCTCTCGAATGGTGGAAGACGCGAGCGAAAAAATATCCGGCGCTAGCAAAACTTGCAAGAAAATATTTGGCCATACCCGCAACATCTGCAAGTTCTGAAAGAGCATTTTCATCGGCGGGCAATATTGTTACGCGCAAACGGAGCTGCCTAGCTCCAGATACAACCAATCTTTTAGTATTTTTATATGAGAATAGACAATTTTTTCCCATATAAAATTTATAATAATTCCAAATATATATATCTGTGTGTGTGTGTGTGTGTGTGTGTGTGTGTGTGTGTGTGTGTTTATAATTATCATAAATTTCATTAATCTACATTATGTGTGTAATGTATGTAGTGTAGATTAATGAAATTTATGATAATTATACAATAAAATCGAAATTAATTAAAACAAAATATATTAAATATAGTTCTATTTTTGTGTTTTATTATAATAAATGTATAATTGTAATATATTTATTCCAATAAGAAATAAGAATTAAGAAGTTTAATATTCCATTATGTATTTTATGTTTTACAAAATAAAGTATTGTTCAATTGCAACAATGTAGTCATATTAACATATTATTGTAATATATATTTTACAGTTGCAAACAATTTCTATTCGTAACGTTCTTCTTTGTATTTCTTTTTCTTTTTTTTTTGTTTTTTTCTCTTTTACAGAATTATTTAATCAATGTCGAGATTTTATCTTGGCAAAGTGTGCAATGAAATTTGTTACAATAAAAGTTATTTTAAACATCCTGTAAATTTTTTAATGTTTTTATTGTGTGTGTGAGTGTGAGTGTGTGTGGTTAGTTACTTGATTAGGTTAAACTGTCATGCGTTAGCCGTCTGATATGCGGGTAAATGTGTAATGCGGGCATTCGTTCATGAAGTGGGTATCTTATGATACGATTACCCGTGTGATACGGGTACCCGTGTGATACGGGTACCCGTGTGATACGGGTACCCGCGAGATACGGGTACCCGCGTGATACGGGTGCCCGTGTGATACGGATATTCGCGTGATACGGGTACCCGCGGAATCGGTCTTCACCCGTGTGCAATAAATGACTGGCGGGCGGGCGAGTGCTCGAGTACCCGGGTATTCCGAGCACTACTCCTTTCCGCCCTTGCTCTTGAGCGGGATCGCACAGGCGTACTTGCTCAGCACGTCGATGACCGTCAGAATGTAATTGTGACCCGCGTTTGCGCGCGAATAGGGGCGCATCTCGACCACGTCGGCCTGCCACAGGTCGTCGTAACCGCGCACTACGACGCGGCGGCGAGGAAAGTTCTTTCGCGCCGGCGCGTGCAGTTCTTTCACGAGTCTACGTTTTTCCACGCTCATTTTGTTTGAGAAGCTTTAAAACAGTCTTGATCGCGATGATTTCAACCTTGTGCTTATCCACGGTATTTTTCACAGTAACGAACTGGTTTTTACATTCTTTTATCGCGTCTCTCAAAGTCTTTCCGAGTTCCGCGATCGCTCCTTCGACGAAGCTCCTGTTGGCCGCGTCGGCGCCGACCTCCGGCGCGGCTACGCGTCGTATCTTGCGCTCCAACGCGTCGTAGGAATCCTGAGCGTTCAAACGGAGCGCGACGTTTTCCAACGTCGCGATTCCGCCTCCCAATTCTCTGATCGCGTTGTTATTCTTGATCTCTTCGATTAAAACGCTTTTTAGCTGCCCAATCGCGCCCTCTACGTAGCTCCTGTTCGTCGCGTCGGTGTCGATCTCCGGCGCGGCTACTCTTCGTATCTTGCGCTCCCTCGCATCGTAAAAATCCTCGCTCATGAAGAGCGCGTTGTTGCACGCGTAATTGCGCAGGGACTCGATCGAGGAGCGCAATCTCACCGTGGACGCACCGTCGACTCCGTCGCCGCTGCCCCGATTCGTCAGAGACATGCCGAATTTGTTTACGGACATTGCGCTGGCGGGCGCGCGACTCGCACTGCCGTCGCGACCGACGCGACCGATCAATTTTTGACGAAGCCGGCCTCGCGAAGTTCCTCGATTATCGACAGGATTTTGTTGTCGTGAGCGTCGTTGCCGGCCCGACGAGAGGCGTTCAGCAGTCGAAGTCTATCGACCAGCTCGTTGGGATCGTCCCAGTGAACGTAATCGATATCGTTGTCGGTCCGACGGTAGCCCGGCACCCTTCGTAGTTCCAACTCTGTGAGACAGGTTTACGAGCGGCGCTATTATATTTTTGTACTTTGGTCCCTTGTTGCCCTTGACGGGATTGTCGGCTTTGCTGCCGCGTTTGTGAGCGCTGGTGGAGAAAAGTATTCTCCTGTACGTTAGTTTGTCCTTCTCCGTGTAGATTTCAGCGTCGGGTTTTCCCATGAAGATCAACTCGTACAGGCCGCGCGTGCCTTTGTACCGTACACCGTCGATGACTATGGAGTCATCCGCGTTTAGCTTAAGTTGCTTGTTACCCAGCATCGTGCCTTTCTCGCCAAAATGCACTCCGTAAACGGTGTCGATCTCCTTGTTTTTGTCGCTGCCCAGAAGAGCGCCCAAGTATTCCCGCCCTAACGGTCATAGTTGGCTAGTCAGAGCGTCGCGACTTTCCGCCGTACTCAAAGATTTCCCGGCGGACGTCTCCAACGTGGGAAGTGGAGTCGTCTCTCCGAGACGATTTCGCGTTCTCTGGGTAAAAACTGGACCGGATCATCGCGGATCGGCGTGGAGCTCATCATGGTCGTCGTCGCGGGAGCCGAACTCAACCGTGCCGGACGCGACTCTCTTTTTTCCGCCGTCGTGGTTGTCCTGATTGGCGCGAATACGTCGTCGTCCTCCCCGTAATCGCGCTCCAGGTCGGCGCCAGCATCGTCGTCGTCGTCGTCGCCGTTCTCGCTGTCCTTCTTCGCTCTCTTCGTCGCTTTCATCTTTTTCGCGAACGTAAAGCCAGCGCCGTCGTCGTCGTCGATCTTGCCCGGTCCTTTACACCCCTACGTTCCACGTCATCGGCGAGCCGTTTCAGAGGTTTGACGATAGGCTCGTACCTCTTCCAGAGCGATCTCGCTCTCCATTTTTCCGGCCCTGAGAGCGGCGTACTTCCTGCGAATCGAGGCGCGCGTCTTGGCTATCTCTCACGCGGTCCTCTTTTCCGCGATCGCGCTCATATTCGCGTCGTTCGGCGAGGCGCACTGATCGGCTCTACAGCAGGGCGAAGTCGTGGAAGCCCCGTCTGTACCGTCTGCCTCGCAACGCGCTGTCCTTGTCTATCACGGCGAAACCGTAGGTGCACCGCCAACACTCGCGACAGAAGGCGCGAAACTCGTCGTACGACATGTCGATTGTCACGTACTTCCTGCGTCACGTGATCGTCGTACACGTGTCGCAGATTGGTACCGTCCTGCCTGAACAGGATCAGCAGATTTGCGTTATCGCGCACGAAATGTCTCGGTATCTTGGCGTACGTCTGACAGAGATAGAAGCAATCGATATTCGAATGTCGGCCCATAGAAAAGTACTCTCTCATTCTGTCCTGCTTGTCGCAGGCCACGTCGTCAAAGACGAAGACCGAATCGGGAAGCGCCTCGTCGGGCGGAACGACATCGCGATTGTCGGAAAACGCGTGATAGCCGATCTCGTCTATAGGCTCGAACAATCGTTCGAGGTATCGATACTTCGGTTGTTGCAGAGATTTCAAGTACACGTATACATTCTCGAAACGAAGACCGTGCGGTTGTTCCAGCTGACTCACCAGAACGTTCGTCTTATCGCAGTTAGAGGGACCGCAGATGATGCAACGTACGACGTTCGGTAAGAAAGGACCGTGTCTGCCCGATTCTCCGCTTCCGTTCTCGGTCACGCCCGACCTTGCCAGCGTTTTGCGATCCAGATTCGAGACTCCTATCGTCACCGACTGTCGCACAAATCGCATTGTGTCCTCTTTTTCTCTCTCGGTCTTTTCAAGCGCGCGCTCGCCCGATTCGTTCGCGATGAGCCCCTCGAGCGCCGGGCAGGAGAGGGAAACACGGACGTCGTTTTGTTTCGTCGCGCGTGCGCAAACGCCTCGCGTACGGGTATAAGTAGCGCGAGCGTGTCGCCGTATCCGTACAAAAAATTTATTTTTTAAAAGCAACGAATCGTTCGCGCGCATCGGTGAGATGTCTCACAACCGTGTGTTTCCCATACTGGTGGACAGTTACGAAATTCTCAATCTAACGGCGGAAAAGTTGCAATACGTTCCGAAGGTCCTTCTGTTGCGTCAATTTGGGAAATACGTGCACCTGTTGTGGGACCGTTTGCCGGAACATATACAAGGGGATCCCGAGGTGCAGAGATATCGCCCGTGCATGCAACACTACAATCGTCCGTGGCAGCGAACGCACATAGACGGTCCGCCGCCGCTCATCAAGGACTGCCACGAGTGCAATCGCTTTCCCCCTATGAACGGTGAGTCATCGACTTCCCGTTCAAAGTAAGAAGAAACAAATCCTCCTCCCGCAACCGCGACCAAATGCGCGGCACCGGTCTTTTTTTTTATGCGTGGGGAAATCTTTCACTACAGGGATCACTGACCTGACCGAGATCAGGCCAGCTTTACCCTGTAGCCCTTCCGAAGGAGGGAAGACCCCCCCAAGTCTCTGGCAAGACTCGGGGGGAGTGCCGGATTCCACGGACGCACGATGTGTGCGCCCGTAGCCTACCGGCTAAAACCCCACGGGTGTCCCTACCTGCGCATTATGTTAGGGGTGCCTAGGAACAAGTGTATGCATCCGGACACCCCCTGCGCTGAGCTGACTTGCTCCTTTCTCTGGGCCTGAGCCCTAATTGCTCGGTTGAGCGAAGGATTTATTGTGGCGGAACGTGGGACACCACCCCGTTCCGCCACACCTCTCTGCGTACCAGGGCGTGACTGGCCAGCTGCCGGTGCCAGCCGACAGCCGGCCGCCCTTTCTGCTAGTCCCCCCCCCCGTCGGAAGGGGAACTCTCTGCAGGGTACGCGGCCTGCACGCGCGGCCTGATTGACCGCGTACATTCGCCCCATGAGGGGTGACGTGGGTCGAACTTGACCCACGATCTATCTAATGTTGCGCCTTCGCCGCGGCAAAACGAATTGCTCACGGCGAATGCGTTCCGCTGCTTCCTTGGCGGACATTACTTGATTGCAATATGTCAGGAATGCCCGCCACTTCTCTACATCCCCGACCGCCGCCGCCACGACGGCCGGGAGGAAGAGATTCACACCGATCTCCCCCTGCAGAACACGGCGCTGGTCGTCCCACGCAGGGCATATCTTGAGGGTATGCTGCGCCGAGTCCCTCACCTCGTTACAGTGGTGGGATCTGGTGTCTGCTTCTTTACGAATGCGACACAGGTGCTCACCGAAGCAGCCGTGCCCGGTGAGCACCTGTGTCGCCCTGAATGATAGTCCGCGTCCCCGTCCACCCAGCCATTCATCTAGGTGGGGCAGAACGGCGTCGAAAGTCCGCCTGTCGTATTTGACTACGGCAGGATTGGCCAAATGTTGGCGCCATTTCTCCGTCAGGATCGCTTTAGCCTGGAGCTTAATGGCTCTGCTGGCGTTGTCCCATTGCTTGCCCCTCGGTATCTGCAGCAGTCTTGTCCGCCTGTACACCTCAGCATGACAAGCCGCTACCAAATCGAGGGGCGGGAGTCCGGCCAGCACCGTTGCCGCGGCATGCGACACGGTGCGATATGTCCGTGACGCTCTTATGGCAACCACCCGCTGGACCCGGTTCAACTGGGCCATAATGCGGGCGGAGCCAGCCACCCTGGGCGCCCAAATTGGGGCGCCGTAGAGCGCCACGGACTGCACCACCGCGACGTAGAGCCGGCGAGCGTATCCGCTCGCCCCCTTTCAGGTTCGGCATCAACCTTGTCAGGTTGTTAGCCGTAGCCATCATCCTAGGGGCAATGCGAGCGAAGTGCTCGCCGAAGCCCCAGGCGCCGTCCAGCCAGAGGCCGAGCAGTTTCATGCTGGCCCCTACCGGGACGCGGACGTCCTCCACTTTGATGTAAAGTCCGGGCGGCTTCCCTTTAGAGCCGTCGTGGAAAAAGACGGCCTGGGTCTTTTGAGGAGCCACCCGGAGTCCCAATCTCCTTATCGCAAACACCACGCACACCACTGCAACATTGGCCATGCGTTGGGCCTCCTCCCATGTTTCCCCTCCACCCCCAGGAAGGTGTCGTCAGCGAAGGCGTTCAGCCAACACCCGGGGGGGAGAGGGGTTCTAAGTACGGAGTCGTACCCCAGATTCCACATCAGGAGTCCGAGAACCGTCCTGATTCACGTACATCAAGCCCCTGTCCCGGAAGTAGTCATAGAGGACCGCTATCAGGTAGGGAGGCACGTCATGGTGTAACAATGCTTCCCTAATGACCGGCCAGGGCAGGGTGTTAAACGCGTTCTGAATGTCAAAGGACACTCCCAGAACCACCCTGCCCTCTTCCGCCGCGGCTTCCAAGAGGGCCCGGACCTTAGCGATTGCGTCCATCGTCGATCGGCCCTCTCGGAATTGGACCTCGCTGAGATCCGGACCCTCCCGGGACAGGTGCCGGACGAGACGGGCAGCGATTATCCGCTCGAACAATTTCCCCGTCTCATCCAGCAAGCATATCGGTAGCCCGACGGTAACCCGATGGTTGGTCTGCCGGTTTACCTTCCTTTGGGAGGAGGACCAACTTGGCCTTCTTCCACTGCCTGGGAAACCGGCCTTCCCTCATGCACCTGGTAAAAAGGGCTCTGAGGTGCTCGGCCAGTTCCCCGGTAGCCCAAGTCCACGTTTTGCCAGGAATGCCGTCAGGTCCGGTCCGCTTTGCTCGTCTTCAGCCTCCTGGCGGCAGCCTGGAGCTCCTCCATCGTGACCCCGAACTTCTCGTCGTTCCACTCCGCAGAGGGCGGAGCGGGTCCCCCATTGACTCTCTCCCCCTCGTCATCGGGGAAGAGAGTCTCAACGACTTCTTCGAGGAATTCAGGGTCAATAGACTCAGTCGTGGGGGCGCCCAGGGTTTTAGCTTATTCAAAACTATCCCGTACGGGCGCCCCCACGGGTCTTCCTCCAAGGTTTGGAGGAGCTTCTCCCAGGCGCGGTCCTTGACCACCTTCACCGCCTTAGAGAAGGCCCGCTTGGCGGAGCGGTAACTTTCTCTGGCTTCCTCCTCTTCTACAGGGTCTTGTCGGGCCCTAGCCCTTGTGTAGACCCTTATAGCGTAGACGGAGAAGCGCCGTAGCTCGGCGATCTCCTCCGTCCACCAGTACATACTCTTGCGTGGGATCGGCTTGGATCGGGGCATCGCGGCGTCGCACGCCAGCTTCATGATTGCCCCGATCCTCTCCGCCTGATCCTCCACGCTAACCGTAGCGTCTTTCAGCACGCTATCCTCCCACAGAGCCGCTCGTATGGCCGCCTTAAATAGGTCGCGGTCCGCCTTGCGCCACTGCCAACGCGGGAATTTGTCACGCGTTTCGCGTCTGCGTTCCAGTATTTCCCGAGGGGTGGCCGAGAGGGAGAACTCCACGTACCTGTGATCCGACATGGTTTCTACCCCCTCGACCACCCACCATCCCGCCGCACGGCGCAATCCTTCCGGATTCGCCAGCGTGACGTCGACGATGGATCCGCCGTTGAACCTCACGCACGTCCATGTGTCTTCTCTGTTAAGGGGGCACAGGTTTCTTTCCGCCATCCAGTCCTCCAAGTCCCTACCCCGAGCGCTCGTGGCCGGGGATCCCCACAGCGCCGACTTGGCATTGAGATCTTCAGCCACGACGATCGGGCCGGGACCGAACCTAGTCAGGCACATCTCTATCTGATTCAGGATGTCCTGGAACTCAGCTCTGGTACTGTTAGGGGAGACGTAGACGCTGACAACGACCACTTGTCCCCACCTTGCAACCGCACGCGCCGGGTCGACCAACCGCCATTGACGTTGACGACGGTGCCGCGCGAAACGGCGCCAAACCAGCAGAACGAGCCCAGCGACGAGTTTCGGAGCCCATCCATCGGGGAGGAGACCTCCGGGGACGAGGGGGACATCCCCGATTAAGCCTAAGTTGCGCGAGCGCTCCGAGGACGGAGTCGGGAGACATTTTAATTTTGTTATATATTTAATTTCTTTCCGTTTCATTTCTGAGGGTCGCCGAGTTTACCCGTTCGGCGCCATTAATGTTAAGACAGGCGACATCGGCTCGTGTAGTTAGTAAGACGTTCCTTTCCAATCCACAATTGTAGCTTCTCTTCGGCACGACGATGCCCAGACCGACCAGTGAAGATACGTGATTTCCAAACATGTGCGTGGATTGCGGTAACGCACAAGTAAGTTAAACGGTCGAGTCCCACGCCATCTTCAAAGCGCGGGCACTTAGTGCACGTACCGCACGTACTACGCGAATAGCAGTCAGGGTGCCAACTCCCGGGGTCCCCAAGAGGGGGCCTACGAAAATCCAGCGCGATCCGAACACGCGGACATAGGGTTTACCGGACAACCCGCGGAAACGCGAACGGGACGCCATAACGCCAAACGCAGAAGGTGCATCCAGAGGGAGGCACAACCGACCCTTGGAATCAATCGCGAGCGAAATCCGAGCATCCGAACGGGCAGTTCGCCGGACAATCCGTGAATTTTTGAACTGAGCGTCGTAGCGGAGAAAGTCCGAAGGTGCGTACGGGGGGAAGTTAAATAGACCCTAGGAATCGATCGCGAGCGAAATCTGAGCACCCGGACATGCAGTTCGCCGGACAATCCGCGAATTTCCGAACCGGACGTCGGAACGGAAAAAGGCCGAAGGTGCGTACTGGGGGAAGTTAAATAGACCCTGGGAATCAATCGCGAGCGAGATCCGAGCACCCGGACATGCAGTTCGCTGGACAATCCGCGAATTTCCGAACCGGACGTCGGAGCGGAAAAAGGCCGAAAGTGCGTACTGGGGGAAGTTAAATAAGCCCTAGGAATCGATCGCGAACGAGATCCGAGCACCCGGACATGCAGTTCACCAGACAATTCGCGAATTTTCGAACCGAGCATCGTAGCGGAAAAAGGCCAAAGGTGCGGCCTCGGGGATACGTAGTACACCCGAGGAACGAATCGCGGTAGAGATCCGACCATCCGGAGGGTGGGTTGCCCGGACAGACCGGGAAACCGATGATCCTAGACATCGGCTACAGGAAGTTAGGCCGGAATACGGTTAGTAGGGACTGGGGGAATAGGCACCAGGGCCATCGGCGGACACCTAGAAAGCGACCTGGACGTCGTCTCCAGGAAGTCGACCCGGAATCGGCATTAGGGACGTAGGAGAGGCCGTACGCACGGGTCGGCGCCCTCAAAAGTCTAAGTTTCGAAGAGTTGAAAAACCACTACCCGGGAGCCGATTAAGCGCGTCGTAAATAGTGCACTGGCGGCGGAAATTTCCATCGAGAACATCTGGCGCACACCTGGCGAGCCGAAAGTTACCGCGAGGAGAAAGCGGCCGAGACCCCATGGTGGGGGTAAAACTTCGGAGGTAGGGAGCCCGAGAGAGGAATATTCCTCGAGGCAGTCTCTCGTGGGCGCTCAAATGGTAGCTATCTTCTCGCGCGTATATCCCGGCGTATCGTAGTTAATATCGCGAAAACGTACCGGATTACGATCTGTAAGCCTACCACAGTGTCCGAAACAAACGGGAACGCCCGCACATAGCGTTACATGACGCCGATACGAAAGGCGTACGGTTTTTCGCGTACCGGAATCGTGAAATCGCACTTTGCGAGACGTGCGACCGCCATCTTGCGCGGCATCAGTAATTGTGAACCACCATCATTGTGAAACGATAGTTAACAATAAAAGCAATAATTATTTGCAAAAATATATACAAAAATATCATTTACTTACCTTCAACTTACCTGAACAAGCGGCTGTTTGGCCATCTTGGTGTTAGCGTTGACCGAGCTTCAAGGTCATCATCGATCCTGCATCAGAGGAGGCCATAGATGAAGGACCCGTGGCGGAAACCTGAAAAGAAACGGCATTAATCGTAGTTATACGGATAATTCTCATACTTACCTAGTGGTCCGGCCATCTCCCAGACGCGGTGATCCTGGACATCGGTGAGCAGCGGTGATCCATGACATCGGCGATGGTGATGAGGCACCCGTAGACGAAACCTGAAAATAAAAGAGAATTAGTTGCGTTGACTTACCTTAGTGCGGGGACTTACCCGATCAAGCGGTTGTCCGGCCATCTTGGTTCCACGGATGAGGCAGGCGAATGATAAATAGCGGAGGCATTAGGCAGAGCGGCACAGAGGAGGCACCCGTGGCGGGAATCTAAAAAGTGAAAGGGTTAAGGAGATATACGTATATACATACCTGATCAAGCGGTTGTCCGGATAACCGGTATCCCTGGCTGGCCGATCAAGGCCATACCTAGCGGTATCTCGAGCACAGGCGATGCTGACAAGGCACCCGTGGCGGGATGAAAAAATAAAATTGTTTAAACAAATTGTTCAACTTTCGGCTCGTTTACATTACGAATACCTACCTTCTCGGTAGTTTAAGGTTAAACCGAGTGGCGACCGATGACTTAGAGGACAAAATCGCGTACCCCGTAGCCCGATTACGTATCGTTCGGTTACAACCTAACCACTATATACCCGTCCCCAGCCACCAGTTTGGTGCAGGGTTCGGGATCGGTAGTCTGCCTCCACGTTGCCGTGGCAAGGCCACACCGGCTGACCGCCCAACACGGGTGGTTGTCCGGCGCTCAGTATGGCTCCGCCACGATTCCCAGACCACTGCCGCGCTCTGCCATGGATTGTAAGAAAAGATCCTGGGCAGCGCGACAGTGGTTCAGGTTGGCTTGGAGAATTTTGAAGGTGGAGGAGGGGGCCGTTAATAAAATTCCTCCTCAGAGTCCTCCATCTCTATTGCCGCTTCAACCCCTTGTTCCCCAGGGGTTTGTTCTGCTGCCTCGTTTGCCCCTAACGGGCTAGCGGCCTTCCTACTGGCCGAATTTTTTCTCACCTCCTTCTGATCTCTCCTTTTTGGGGGACCGGTCGCAGGTTCTTCACTATCACACGGAGAGAAATGTGTTTTGATTATCGCACGAGTTAGCCGATGCGATGGTAACATAGATCGCGCTGTGCGCTAGAAGCGCCACGCTCGATCTATTGCAGCACAGACTTGCGAAACTCTACCATAGTCTATATCTGTGGCAAATGAGGATGAGACGCATGCGCGTATCGCTCCGTCTATGTGTTATTATAACACAAGTTGGTAGCCCTAATACCCCCCACCATGCGGTGAAAAATTCGCTCGGGAGCCATGCGTTTTTAGGATGAGATGTGAGGCAGTGTGAGCCATACGAGGATGAGAGCGTGAGTCCGTGCGCATCCGTGCGCGATGAATGCTATTCTGGCATCTGCCAATTACACGACATGTTTTCAAAGTGAGAACAATGTGTTAAAGTCGACAATAATGCGTTTAACGTGCTTGAAATGAAATCGTGCAGGTTATCTCCAAAATAGATTCGGTCGAATTGACTGCAGGAAATGGAGAACGATGGATTTTTTCGGTAATGAAGGTAATGAGGGTAATGAAAGAAAGGAAAATTATAAATAGTATTGGATACGGTGCTTTGTTAAAAATTATGTTCAATTTTGTGATTTACGTTTCAGGGATGAGGAGCTACGAGAGTATGACCAAGTTTAGTAATTTTGTGACAATAAAGAAATATTTTAGTTTATTTTATCAATATTGATTTGTTTATTTATTCATTTAACTTATACATTAAATCTAGTCGCTATCAGTTCACATTCATTTTTTACAATATATAAGCAAGGTGGTAATCGTGGAATAAGCTGCGCATTGATTAGAATTTTTGGTTTGTCGTTATTTGAATTGACGCAATATGCATAATAATAATTATTGAAATATAACGTGTCATATTTATCGATTGAAATGTATACATTTTTATTACAATAAAAAATATCTTTTATTTTACCAAACTGTGGGTACTCATCAGTAAATCTTGTTACTAATGTTGTTCCCACTGAAAATGTATGATTGAGAATTTGTATATATTTTAAAGTTTGTACGGGTGTTTGTATTTGAAGGTTTGTGAACATTTTAAACTCAGTTTCTGCATTAACATTTTTGACAGGCCCAAGTAAAACATCCCAAAATATATTTGCACACATTTCTTTTCTATAACATAACTGCAATTGATGACGTATAGCAATAGTGAGAGGTAAGTTTGTGCTACACGTTGTACCGAGAGCAACTTCTTTTAATTTTTTATTTTTTCTCTCGAACATCATCGATGAAAAATTAATATATTTCTTATTTTTTAAATGTAATCTAATTTACGTTAGTGATTTTGTTCGATAAAATTCATCACCAATAATACACTTTGCCACCTTGTTTTTGGAAAAATATGTTTTTTTTTTTAGTTTCCAACAGTTTCTCATAATTTTCTTTTGTGGCTTCAAAATCATACATGTCTATTTGACTGCTTTCATCATAAGTTTTCATTAAAACTTGATAAATGTAATTCGAAGATCTTTTTTTGGTAATATCTATATATACATAAGAAAGTAATAAGTTTAATTGTCATTATTATTATAATGCATAGTAGATTCAGCTATCACAGTGATTCTATTATAGGCATTGATTACTGCCAAAAAAGCTAGGATGTCTTAACATGCACTTTTTGAACTAATTCTGTTCAAATTTGAAATATACTCATTAGGTTAATATTATCAGATAAGTATAAAATGGAAAGAAAATATTTGGAATTATTTTGTGTTATTTGGAATATTTGTTTTTTTAGATCTCATCGGGTCTCGACGCATCTTTTTTTGTGGCAATATTTTATATCTCTAGAATCACAGCGAGTTCAGAAAAATTAGCAATCTCTAAATACATGTTAATTGACGATAGTATTATTTTCTAACTTACAAAGAATATATGTAATGGTTTTAATAAAAGCACTTTTCTTTTAAACTTGCCTACATTACTTGAATTACATAAATTCGATGTTTGCACTGATGGGCCGGAATCTACATCAAGTAATATAAATGAATCATTTGAGTGATCTGACGAAAGGAATGTGTTTGGAAGCGACATAATTTGCTCTAGGAAGGAAGAAGGTGTTTATGAAACATACAATATAATGCTTGGAATACCGCTGAAAAAGATGAAAAATAGAAGCATTACTTGTTTAATTTTCCTACATAAAAAACAATAAACATAACCTCAGAAACGATAACCGCCCCATATAGCACATCCCGTCCTGTTGACGTCCTGTGGACATCCCGGACGTCTTGTGGACGTCCGAGATGTCCGCAGGATGTTAACAGAACGGGATGTGCTGTATGGTGCGATTATGCGGTGTTTATACCACTAAAGAAACGGTTGAAATTTGTCCTCAAAGCAACTGGAATAAGATAAAAATCAGAAAAATACAGATATCGGAACAGACCATCACAGTCATCGTTTTTCCAAAATAAACTAGTTTGTTTTTTCGGTTGAAAAGGGGCCGCGATGATTTGGTCAAACACCGGTATTTTTAAAGTTGTTTTGAAAGACAATTTTAATTGGTTTTTTTTGTCGTTTCAAGGTTATCCTTTTCGATAGGGAACCCGTTTTTTGCAATTAATACAATAAATAATATATGTAATACTTTAATTACCTTTTTCGTATATTTACACGTACCACGGTTATCAATCTGTGCACTACACATGAACACCATGAACGTACCAGCTCGTTCGCTTCTTTGCAATAATTACGCAATAATCTTTACTCGCAGGCCCATGCTAAAAGCGTATGGCCCTCGAGCGAATTTTGCACGGCGTGGTGGGGGGGTATTAGAGCTAACGACTAGTGTGATAAAGACTCATAGACGGGGCGACAGTCGCATGGGTCTCATTCTCATTTGCCACGAACATAGACTATGCATAGAGTCCCACAAGTCTGTACTGCAATCAAATTATTCCGTGGGTTAATAGATCGAGCGTGGCGCTTCTAGCGCACAGCGCGATCTATGTTACCATCGCATCGGCTAACTCGTGCGATAATCAAAACACATTTCTCTCCGTGCACGCTCTGAAGGACGTTTGGATGCTTGTTTGGTCCTTGCCTTCTCCGAGGCCTCCCTCATCTCCACTTCCATCAGCAGCATGTCTTGGGTTGACTGTGCCGGTTTGGCGACCTTCCATCTTGGTTTCCGCTTCTTCTTCGCGGAAGAGCAGGACTTGCTCCCCGCACGGTGATTGGAAGATTTTCCCAGATCAGTACAAACCGGGCATTTTACCTTTCCACTGCACTCCTTTGCCAGGTGGTCCTCCTCGTCACACCTGTAGCATCGAGTGCCGCGGTCCACCTCGCTGGTGCAGGCGGCTCTCACGTGCCCCCCCTCCAGGCACTTGAAACACTGAAAGGGGCGCGCCGTGAGCACCTGCACCCTAGCTGAGAACCAGCCCAACTTGAGCCGGCTCTTATCCTGCTGAATTGCCCTGACAGCGGCAACCGGGCACTTAACCCAGGCTGTCCTTGGAACCGGGTGACAAGTCACTCGTTCCAACGTCGAGTTCCAATTGTGCCGCAGCGGACTTCACAGACCCAATAACAGAGCAGAGGGCTGAGGTGCCGAGGACGAGCGCGACGGAGCCGACGAGGCCCCTGACCCAGGTGGCCAATGAGGAGGAGCCGATCATCGAGGAGGATACCGAGGTCGCGCAGATCCTCCAGCTGATTCCAGAAGGTGTAGCAGAGGCAATAGTCCTAGCGGAGGGAGCAGTACAGCCCGCTGGACCAGGCGAGGTTGTCGTCGCAGCGACGAGCCAATCCCCAGCAGCGGAGGAGGTGATTGAAGCGACGGTGCCCCTGAGCCAATCACAGTTCACGGAACTGTAAGCCGTGACTGTTGAACTTATATTTAACCTTTTTCTATGATTTATTCGTGTGTACTGTTACTTTTGATATATGTTTTTAGTTTAATATACTTTATTCGTGAAATATTGTAACGCATGCCAAAGATAGTTTCCGAGTGAGAAAGATTAAGTTTTGATTCAATTTTATCATTTCTTTTGATTTTATTATATGATTTTATTACTTGATTGCGACAGGTGCCAATGAGCACGCTAGAATTATATTCAGAGAGTTTTTTATAAGATTTATTAGAAGTGTGAGAGTGATTGCGCGAATAGGTATAAGCGAGCGCAGTTTATGTATAAGAAACACATTAAAACACGACTGACGTCGAAACGAGACTGAATTACATTAAAATCACACACATTGACCAATCCCAGTAATCCTTACACCGAAAACCCATAATTCAAACAGTAGAGTCATTAGAGTCATAAAAATAGAGAAAAGAGCCAATAAGAGGCCAAGGTCATAATTTTAGAAGAGATGGATTCGGATAAGTTCCGCATTATAGTTTTGGCATTTATTTTCATTTTATTTGCAATAACGATTGTATGCATACTGTTACTAGCCTATTCACACCGGGTGAAAGCAGAACCTTATTACTTAACTTAGAACAACCAATCAGAATCATGCAGCTGAAAGAATATATAGTTGTAACGTTAATAATCTTTATTCCCATAATTATATCCTTTCCAGACGTACAGACAGTTACATTGATCTTTACACTTTACACGTTATATATTTTATTGCTAAGTATCGAGATCGATCCGAGAGTGATCGTCGACGAATGATGAGCCGTAGAGATAAGTTTCACAAGTATGGACCAATGGGGTTCGAGACGTACGGTTTCACATTCATTACATTAACGTCAAACGGTTTGACAGCAAAACAGTCATGTCGACCGGAAACGACCAATGGGCAGCGACCCAGTCGATTTTATTGAGATTAGCGTTAGTTTCGATAGATTTGACAATATCAAACATTCTCGACGCAGCGATGGCCAATAGGAACGATTCCTGGCATTTTGATTTTATTTTACAAATTTTCAGAGTAGTTTATGATTTTGCGAGGCCCAGAGCCAATGAGAGCGCGAGGCGCAACCTTTTTACATGATCGCGGAAGACCGACCAATGGGAAGCCAGATTGGCTCAACGAAGCGAGATGATGTCGGGACGCGTGAATTTACATATTATTATTATTATTTTGTATTTCCCTGTCGCGACAACTAAGTTTTATTATATCTTAATGCATGTCATGTATTACCTTATGCTTACCGACGTTGTGAATACTGGTAAGCCGACAACGTCCGTTGATTGGGCGAGACGATCCTAAGAGACGCGGGTACCTGAAAAGAAAGGGGAATTAATAGAGTTGATTCCGGTAGATAGATTACTTACCTGCAATGTCCAGGAACGTCGAAATGACCGTACAAGGTCACTCGGAACCGTTCCGAGTGACTAGCCGCGAAGGTGCACTTTGTGCCCGTTGCGACGGCTGGCATTGGTTGCCGCATCGCCAAGGTCGAAGCGAGAGCCCTTGTCCGCCGTCCAATCCGACCGCAGTTTCTCGGATCCGAACGAGCTGAGCCAATAACAGCGGTTCAGCTTTCAAGGGCAATGTGCCGTTAACGAAAGGATCGTGTCGTTCGACAACGAGCGATGCGATTGGTTGAGAGAGAAAGGCGCGCAATACCGAGTCTTTCCCGCCGAAATGGGAAGCGGCGCGCCTGCGTCAGAAACCAAAGTGGGGGAACTCAAACCGTTTCTCCCGGACAGTCTACGGATATACTTCGAGGCGTTAACACGTTTTACGGTAGCGCGATAAAACTCGATTCCGTTATTCTTATCCCGTGATCGCCTACGACAAGTGCGAATATTCGGTGCGAATATAGAGGCGTTGAATCGTGAATACGGTTACGCACAAATTTACTCGATTCGAGAAGGCTCATTTCGCGACGGCCTAAGATAAACGCGAACGAACATCATTAGCGAACGAGCACGCTCTTGATTGCGAAACGACGATTAGTCGTAATTAGCTCTGTATCGTGGACATTCGAGTAAGATGGACCTCGTGGCGATTGATAGCGTGAGCGAGTGATACCGCGACGACGGAGAAACTGTAAACTGTGGAATATTAAATTGTTATTTGTTTATAATAAACAAACGAATGATTATTTGCGACCCCAGTGCGATTCCTATACCGATATCCGTGAATTACGCAACGCAGTACCAGGGCGTGGCCGACGGCCTTGAACACGTCCGCGACGTAAAAGACGGCAGCCATCAAGCTGAGAGGAAGGACGGGGCGACGCATACGACCAAGGTTTCTGTATTTGAACCTGAAAATACAGTGGCGACCGTAATTTCAGCCCAAGTAGTAAGTGGCTAATCTATTAATGTTACATTGTACGTCGGTGATCCGGTTACATCCTCAGCCCGTTCGTCCTTGCCCTAAGTGTCCCGACCTGTACTTGAGCCGGTAAACACTTGCCGACGTTCGCTATGGCCGCGGCTATTTCTTCTTGAGAGATCGAATCCTCAATGTCCAGGATTCTGATCTCTGCTGTTTTTACCGGCCTTGCGACCGTAACACCCTCCCTTCCGGTGAACAGTGCATTCATACTGGCAGCTAGCTTATCCGCTTTTTCCGCACCCTCCTTGCCAGGTAGCTCAATGAGCAGGGCCCCCGTTTGAGTCCTTTTCGGTCTCAAAGGGCCCTTAATTCCAAGGTCATTCAGTGAGATCCTGTTCCTAGCCTCTTTCATTAGGGTATCCTATTCCCCTTTGAGGCTAGTGAGAACCACCGCCGCTGTTCTGGGTGGTTTACCAACCCTGTTGACCTCGCTGGTTTCCTTCGCTGCACCATTCCTGCTCTTACCTTGAGCAGGCTTTGGTTTGTCCCTGGCGTTCCTTCCTGGATCCTGTCCTTTCACGGTCTGCTTTTTTTTTTGCTGCTGCTGCTTCTGCTTGTCCTGTGTTTGCTTCTGCAGCACCTTCTCTTTTTTCCTGGCCTTTTTCCCAACTACTTCGACCCAAGTTGGCTGGGAGGGAGTCTGTCCCGAAGGCGGGACAGCCAGTGTTTTGGCACTGGTCGCGACACCCATGGGCTTACCCTCCTCCTGCGTTGGTTTGGGTGTCGTAGTTGAAGTCATCTCCTTCTTCCCCTTTTGTCCTTGTTTCCCACTTTTTCCAGCCTCAAAAGCTTTGTTGCGGGATTGTGACTGGGCTGGTGCCGACCCCTTGTTCGGCCTTACCTCCGTCCTCTTAGCCACTGCCTGAGATGGTATTGTCACCGTCTCTGGTCCTTGCGTATTGTTCATCGCCTGTGCGTTCACGACTGTGATCAAGGTCTCAACTAACGATGTCAACCTATCAAGTCTGGCCTCCATCGCGTCGACCTTTCTCTGTACTTCGCTATTACCGGCACCCGAGGCCCCTGATACCGTCGTACCAGTGTCCCCAAGCTCCGTAATAGTTGCCGTAGTTGCCTCCAGTTCTACGCTCATCTCTGTGTCCTCTCCTTCTGGAGGGATGGCGGCCTCTATAACCGCCGGTGGTTTCCCTCCCAGAGGGTGTCTCCTTACCGCTGAGGCGCCGTCTCTAGCTACTTCCTTCAACAGGCGTAACCTGTTTCTCTCAGCAACCTCCTTTTCTTTCTCCTCTTGGGGGTGGTCAATTTCCACCTCCATGACCTGTCTGTCGCTCTCCTCTGCGCGTCTTCGTAACTGAGCCATTTCTTCTAGGAGTTTGGCGTTCTCTCGCCTCAGCTCCTCAACCTCGATTTCTTTGGCTATTGGCTCGTCAGCTTTCATTCGTCTGACTAAATGAGCCGCAGCCGCCGAAATCATTGAAGCCGCCACGTTCAGGCTCTTCTTGTCGCCTCCTCTGAGCGTGTTGCTCGTAGAGTTGACTTTGTCCACGGTGGACACTTGCTCGATTATCCTCCTGGCAAGATCTTCCACCGGGGCGTTCTTCAGCTCGTCAGCGTATCTCCGCTCATACTCCTTACGGTCCCTTGAGAGATTAGCCGTTATTTTAGGATCGTCTAATTCCTTTAACCTCCTCTCTTCGTGCTCTCGCTCGCGTTTAGCTTTCTTCGCTTTCCTCTTCTCTATTTTTGAGACGAGAAGACCTTGAATTTTCCTCCCCTTCCAGAGAGGGATTAGCCACCACCGCTTGCAAGCTACCTTGATCGCTCGCCTCCGCGCACTTGGGACCAGCCTTATTGCCAGGTTTAACCGTGCGCTCTGTACTGCTCTTCCTTGATCCGGAGTCTTGGCTCCCTTGAGCGATCGCCGATTCCTCACCCAGGCTCGCCCGCAACCTGGATGACAGCCCGTCGTTGGATGACGACATGAGGGCAGCCGGGACGGTACTGCCTTCACGCCGGTCATTGGCCGTCCGATCGACCTGTGACAGTAAGTTGTTCATCCTTACGTCGTCTATTTCATATCATTTAGGTGGTGGTTTATTCTCGGGGTATCCTTCCCCTAGGCTGGTTGCCACACCACGGCTAACGAGCCCAGCCTGCCCGAGCTCAGGTATCCCCGGGTTCGCCAAACCCGTATCGAGGACGCGGCCCGGAAAGTTACCCAGGAGCCGCCCCCGACCCGTGAGGCCACGCCCGCGTCCAACGACCGACCGGAAGGCCCACGCCGCCCACCACACGGGCGACAAAAGGACCGGCCGAGCGGGCTCGATCCCAGCCTCCCGCCACCCGCGGGAGACAACGACACGAACCCCCGGCCGACCGCCAAACCACGGGCAATCCAACACGCCGCCGGTCTATTACACCCGGCGGTTAGACCCGCTGGTCCCGACCTTGGAGTATTTCCGAGCGGCCCGACGGGTCTCTCCCACCCAGGTCGCCCCGGCCCCGACCTCGGAAAACGTCCGAGCGGCCCGGAACGACCCTCCGCACTGCGGACACCGTGGGATCACATCCCTGGTGTGCAAGTCCGCAGTGCGGGCCTACCCTCCGCCCTCCCCTGCACCACGTACAGAGGAGGACGAAAGGCGGTTACCCCCGCCCGCCCTGAAAAGGGCGAACGCCCCCAAAGGAGCGCAGGCGGAGGTCCTCCCACTCCCACGACGAGACGGCATCCCTGCCCGCCGCAGGAGTGAGGAGGGAAATCACCCCCCGGGAACCCCAAGGGAACCCCAGTCCCTCTCTTGCCCCGCCAGAGCACCGGCGTGCAATGGGCAAGAGGGGGTCACCCCCCACAACGGACCCGAATCCCCCGACCCGCCGGAGCACCGGCGTGCAATGATCGGACGATTCGGGTTTTTATCGAGGTGTCCTTCCTCTAGGCCGGCGGGAGGAGTAGAAACTCCTCCCTAACGGTCCCGGCCGACCGGGCGATTGCAGTCAGGGCCGCCAACCCCTACCGGCGATTGAAACCGACCCAAAGGCCAGTCTCTAAAGGAATCGTCTGGCTCCCAGTCTTCCCGCCACTCCGGTCCTTAGACCGGCGGCAGGAAGGAAGAGCTCTTAGACCTTGCACTTCTCCAACGGGTCACCACAATGACTTCCACCAACGGAAGCCACCGGACATGACCCGTCGGATCGGAGCAGGGAGCCCCCTCACCACGCCAAGGTGGCCCTTCACGAGGGGGAGCACCGGACTACTCAATCGCGCGATAAACGCTCTTCCCTTCGAGCTGCACATACCCGGTTATCAGTTTTGCGGGCCCAGTACGCGTCTAGCGAAGAGACTAGCGCGCGGCGAAGAAGGCATCAATCCGTTGGACGCGGCGTGTCGAGAGCACAACGTCGGGTACTCGCGAAGCGGCGAGCTCGCCGAGCGACACGTCGCCGATCGACGGCTCGCCGAGAGGGCGCGCGAGCGCGTCACCGCGAAGGATTCCACGGCCGGTGAGAGACTCGCCGCGGCGACCGTATGGGCGGCTATGAAGACGAAGACGAAACTAGGCATGGGTATGGAACGCAAAAGAAAAACGAGGAAAGGAAGGGGATTCAGGAGAAGCGCGAAGACGAGAAGGAAGAAGCGGAGGATATTTCCGACGGCGAAACGCGGCGGCTTCTTGCCCTTTCTACCGATGTTGGGCGCTCTCGGTTCCTTGATCGGTGGCGCGGCTAACGTGGCCAAAGCGGAGAACGCCAACAAAGCGGCGCAAAAACAACTCGACGAATTGCAGCGACACAATCGCGCGATGGAGGGTCGCGGGTTGTACCTCGCGCCGTATAAGAAGCACGGAGGTGGCGCGAGGAGAGTCGTTGAAAAAAAAACCTCGCGGAAGAAGGCGACGTTAGCGCATCTACCTCCGTACGGCGTCACGACTAACGAGCAGCTCGATCGATCGGCGCGTCGCCTGCGCATACCGTTCTTCCGCGGGGTGTTTATGCGCGACGCTCTGCCAACGAGGGTGCGACGCGCGGAGTGCGGCATCGTGAATCTCGACGACGCGGTGGGCCCGGGCACGCATTGGGTCGCTTACGCGAAAAAAGGGAACTCGGCGATCTACTTCGACGCGTTTGGAAATCTCCGTCCGCCGAGGGATCTCGCGCGATATCTCGGCGACGGTGGCGGCGAGAGCGCGGTCGTGACGTACAATCGTCGCGCGTTCCAGACATTCGATCAGATAATTTGCGGACAGCTGTGCCTGCGATTTCTTCGCGAGATCGATTGGGGGAGCGGCGGACGATCGACGTTCTCCCGCGATGTCGCTGACGCTCACGTTGACCGGGACCAGCAGCGTTCTCACGGCGAGTCACTTTCCCGCTTTGAATCTGAGCGACGGCGAATACGAGCTGGGTTTGGCGACTTTTGAGACGTACAATTCGATACCGAACGTTACGTCCGCGAACAATCGCTTCTACTACGGCGAGGACGACCGGAGAATCGTCGTTCCGGAAGGTTCGTACGAGCTGCGAGCCGTGAGCAGATATCTGCGCGCCGCTCTTCTCTATCGCAAACGTCGCGCCCGCGAGAAAGACAAAATTAAAGAGAAAGGAAAAAAACCGCAGACCGATGACGCTGGACAGATAAAAGAAAAAAACCGAACGGAGAAGGACGAAACCGACGACGAGGTTTATCACATATACGAAGACGAAGACGACGACGACGATGGTGACGGTTATGACATATACGGGGACGACGACGGTGGCGATAGAGTGCTCGATCTTCGCGCCAACTAGAATACCATGAGGAGCGAGATAAAGTGCGCCTACCGAGTGAATTTTACAAAACCGAACAACATCGGTTCTCTTTTGGGTTCCTCGAGCGATCGTATCCTAAAACCGAACAAATGGTACGTTTCCGACGGACCCGTTGACGTCATGAGCGTGAACATAATTCGCATCGTGTGCAGTATCACCGCGGGAGCGTACAGCAACGGACGCTCGGTGCACGCGATACACGAATTCGCGCCGAAAGTTCCACCGGGATATAAACTGTCGGAGACTCCGACGCAGATCATTTACCTCCCGATCGTCGCGCGAAACGTCACCGATATCACGGTGCGAGTCGTGGATCAGAAAGATCGGCTGATCGACTTTCGCGGCGAGGAGATAACGATTAGACTACACGTACGTCGTCACGGTTAGTGTGTGTGTGTGCGCGTATCTCTGAAAAGAGCGAGAAGAGGGATGCTCGTTCTGAACGGATCTAGCGCGAATTGTACGAACGAGCGAGCTAGCCCGTTCTACGACGAGATCGGAAGCGTAGGAAAGAGAAGAGGCGGAGGAGGAGGGAGAGCCGTTCTCAGCAACGCCAACGTCAGGTTCCTACGATCGCTGGGTCTCGCCGTGAGAAACTCGTCATCGCCGCGTCGTTTCTACTTCGAGAGGAAAAACCATGGCCGACATCCTGAGTATCGGCGGTGAGCCGATCTTCGACGAGCGCATTGTCGGAATCGAGACTCACACGTATAACCCGTACGTCAACACGACGTTCGGGCACAACGACGAGATACGAATACCCATACAGCAGCAGGATCTGTATACGCTGCCGTGCGACAGTTTCCTGTACGTCGAGGGACGACTCAACGACGACGCGACGGCGCGACGAATGAGGAACAATACGCGAAATTAGTCAACAATTGCGTCGCGTTTATGTTTGACGAAATTCGATACGAGCTCGACGGCGTGGAAATCGACCGGTGTAGAAACGTCGGCATAACCAGCACGATAAAGAACTACGTGTCGCTGACCACCGAACGAGCCAGAAGACTGCAGAACGCCGGATGGAGTTATCCGACGAGCGAATCGAATCTGAACAACGCGTCCCATCAATTCAACTTTTGCGTACCATTGAATATTCTTTTGGGTTTCTGCGAGGACTACAGACGCGTTGTGATAAACGCGCGACACGAGCTTATCCTGATACGCTCTCGTAGCGACGCACAACTGCGTCGTAGATCCGAAGAAGACCGTGCCGAGAGATCCGGCCAAGGATCCTAAAATTACGTTGCTGAAGGTGCAATGGCGTATGCTTCACGTGGCGCTAAACGACGTGACTAAATTATCGCTGTTGCGAACGTTGGAGAGCGGACGATTTCTGAGCGCGGGCTTTCGCTCTTGGGACATGTACGAATTTTCCCTGCTGCAGAGCACGACCAAGCATTCGTGGGCCGTGAAAGCCGCGCCGCAATTGGAGAAGCCGCGATACGTCATATTTGCGCTGCAGACCGGACGGCGAAACGAATTCGCGGGCGACGCCTCGAGGTTCGATCATTGCGCGCTCGCCAACGTGAAATTGTATCTCAACTCGGAATTCTATCCCTACGACGACGTGAACGTGGATTTCGAGAGCGACAAGTTCGCCGTGTTGTACGAGATGTACGCAAAATTTCGAGGAGCGTACTACGGAGACAGTCGCGACGACGCGCTCTTCTCCCCGCGCGAATTCGCGCGGGTAGCTGCTCGCGGTGATCGATTGTTCCCGTCAAAACGAATCGGTGAAGAGCGCCACCGTGGACGTGCGCATCGAGTTCGAAAACAAGGAAAACGTTCCGCCGAAAACCACCGCCTTTTGTCTCATCGTTCACGATCGCGTCATCGAGTACAGTCCGCTGACCAACGGGGTGCGCAAAATTATCTAACGGAAAAATGCGATTGTGGAGATACCTCATCCGGGAAACGAAAAAATGCGATTGTGAGGATACCTCATCCAGGAAACGGAAAAATGTGGTTGTGGGGTTGCTTTATCCCGGAAACGAGGAATATATAAATTCGCGGGTTCCTTCCATCGTTCCTCAGACTCTGTTAGGCAGCAGTTTAAGCGCATCCTTAAACGTTATTTCATATTTTTTTCCAACGCGCTGACACAATGGCAACAGCGACGACGACGACGATCTTCGTCGACCTACAGGGATTCACGGTGGGGGACAGATTCGTCGCGAAGGAGGTGGCCGTGCTGCGAAGCGAGACGCGCGTGCTTGCGCATCACGTGTTTCGCGCGCCGATGAGTTGGGATCTGCTGACGAGCTCCGAGAAAGCAAGGGCCAGTTGGTTGATAGCGAACCATCACGGCCTTCGTTGGGAGGACGGTGACACGGACTATCGCCAGGCGAAGACGATCATTCGACGCGCGGTGTGCGACAACCTAGAAGAGTCGTGGGAGAGAGAGGAGACGCCCAGCGCGCGAATCTACGTAAAAGGTCTCGAGAAGAAGAGATGGCTGCAGGAGATTCTCGGCGACGTCGACGCAACGATCGTGACCGTCGACGCGGAGTACGACGACGTCGATCGGTTGGAGTTTCTTCGCGCTGATCGCGCGTTTCGCTGCCGGCGTCACCAACGGTGCTGCGCCATGGAGAACGTGATGAAGTTGCGCGATTGGTGGATCGAGCGACGCAAATGTCTCGCCAGCATCGATTCCGCAAATTTAATTATTTTTTAATTATTTTTTAAATCTTTGTATAAAAAAAACATATATTACTCGTTTAACATAATTACATTTTTTAATGTATTAATCGTTTTTCTTATTGTATTACTAGTTTTTTTATTTCATATATATTTGTCTATCTACGTATATTGTATTTACTCGTTTATTTGACTCCATCATATACGTATATCGTTCTATCTATATTTTATTGAATAAAAATTGACGTAAAATCTACGAACAACGGTGTTCCTTTTTTCGCTTACCTACCCCGTATTTATATACGTACATTATAAGCTACCAAGTGCGCAAAAATGGTCAGTCGTGGGAGCGCGATAATGCCGAGCGCGTAACAATGGCCGGTCGCGGAAACGCGATACCTCTTAACGCGACAAACAGAGAAACGGCGAGCGAAAGCGAGAGCGCGATACGGGGGGGCGATAGCGCGATAAGGAAACAAACGGGAACGCCGAGACGCTCCAGCGCGAGGCGTGGTTAGGAACGCGAGTGAGCGAGCGATAACGCCAAGCGTCAGATTGAGTACGGAAGGGAGCGGTAAAAAAAAACGCGATATCGATAAAGCAATTTGAAATTTGCGTAATACATAGAATCAGTGCACCGTTTGTGGTCACTTTAAGGATTTTTGACGAAGTAAATACGTTTTAATTAAATTCTTTTTGTTATGTAACGCTTTTAACTACTTTAATATATTCTTAAGAATCTTTTAGATAAGAAACTTAAGATCGGCAAACAAATAAATTTAAATAAATATTTTAAAAATAAAAATTATATCATAAGTTCCGATTTCACCGTTTTTGGCCACCAAAACACCAGTTTTCGCTACAATAAGTACTAGTTTTGGCCACATAATGAAACTGAGGTTAATTTCTAATTAAACAATTTAAATAGGTATGTGTTGGGAGAAGACTTTGAACGAGCAATAAGTTCCCGCCCTTCTAGAGGGCAGCCCCCGGTTGGCGGCGCGACTCGGCGCGCCACGCGTGCGTGCGGGCATCAGTGGTGCTCACAAGAGCCTCGATCTCCGTCATGTTCAGACGTGTTAGTTACGGTTTAAGTTACAGAGTGTGATATACTTATATATAATAAAGACAGTATTCAGAGTGTACCAAGACCAAGATTGTTGTGTTCCCTGCTCATCTCACCACATTTCAAGTCGTCCCTGATTATATTTCCAATAGGTTATGGGCCCAGGGCACGATTCCCCTGCGTGAGGAACATAGCACGAAAGTGTATATACGAAGTGTGTGAGACGCCGGCGAAGGGCATAGAAAGAGATAGAAGCATCTAGAAGATTAGAGGGTAGGTAAATAATATTCCTCGTTGCTGACGAGCAAAACGAGAGAATTCTCAGTTAATAAGAATGTTCGTTCGATAAATACTGTTACAAGGAGATAGATGTTTTTGCCATTTTTCTCGAGAAATAGAAATAGAGGTAATAATGGTAATAAGAGAATTAGAGAATAGATGTGTAAAGTGTAATAAAGAAGTAGAGAATAATGAAGGAAAAAGAGATAGAAAAATGCCGCTTGGTAGCAAGTCGGCGACGTGCGCGTGCAAGTCCGATCGTGAACGGCGAGAGTCATTTCTTTTGGCGCGCGGAATTTTTGGCGCGCGGAAGTCCGATCGTAGACGGCGAGAGTCATTGTTTTTGGCGCGCAGAACTTGTTGCTGGGCGCGCACAAACACATAATCGATTTCAACTAACAACATGGCATCGATGCTAGATGGCTAGATTACGATACATGTAAATGTATGCGTATGCTAGATGGCTAGATTGCGATACATGTAAATGTATGCGTATGTATAAAAACTTTATATGACTCTATATGAGTTTATTTTTTTTGAAATCGATATGTATCGGGTCGGTAATTGAGCATGACTTGCTGTGCGGTGTAGCTTGATTACTGTTTAGGGAAGCCGCGTAAATTTGTATGGGCCCCGTGCGTGTGCGTGATCAACCCGAGCTCCCATAGATCTTTTCAGCAGTGCTGGGGATCGCAACGGACAGTGGTGTGCGCGTGCGGATAGCCCTGCAGAGGCGCGTGGTTTTCTCGCTTTGGGGTTATTGTGAATTGCAGTGCGTTCTATATAGCCTCATAAGCATTAAATTTTTATCGCTGAAAGAGATCTAGTGATAGAAATTGTAAATTATTATTTGTCAATACGAATGTTGGTTTATCTTGTCAAAAGAGGAATGCTAATATTCAATTGATATTTAAATCCCGATATAGATGGAAGAAGAAGAAGGCCAAGATGCGCTGGTCGACTACGACAGCGATAGCAGCTTTATCACGGTAATAGATAGAGAAGCAAAAGATAAAAACGAGGAGACAGTAAGAAAAGATAGAGGTAAGAGAGTATTTTTTTGAAAATAAAGTCCAGAAGTAGTCCAGAAGAATAATATATATATGCATTCAGAGAAAATAAAAATAGTAATTCCAAAATTCCGTATAGAAGCAAAAGACAAGAAGGAGACTGAAGCAAAGGGTGCATTCCCGAAACGCGGCAAACCAAAGATAATATAAAACATAGATGTGAATAGAGAATGGGCTGAAAATCGTCCTGTACTACCTATAGGGACAAAGATACTTTATGAAAAGCAAGAAAAATTGGTCGCAAAAATGGACAATTCGATGCAGATGCTGGATAAAGTAATGACGAAGGCCACCGAGATGATGGAGAATATGGTGGAAGTCTCCCGTTTAAACTTAGAGAAAGAAAAAGTTAAACTTAGACGTTTAGAGGTAAGCAATAAAGATACCCAAAGTTCAGTAGAAAACAGTAAACAAACGGTTAAAGAACTAGAGGTAGAGTCTAAAAAGAGAAAATTAAATGAAATAACAGTCTGTTCAGCCGAAAAAGATAGGAGTTTAGAGACAATGAAAAGAGCTATAGAATTGGAATTGAACAGTCAAAGGTTGCATATTAGAAGAGAATATAAGCTGACGCAAAAATCCAACTTTGATCTTTGGATGGATTATTTAAAATCTGAGTTAATGAATAACGAGTTGTTAGATGTAATAGATTCAAACATTGAAAGTCCAGAAAATCTCTCCGAACTAAAAGTTGCTAAGAGAAAAAGTCTAGTTAGAGATATAATAATCAATCATTTAGATGAAAACTATCATAAAAGGATTCTACATGAAAAAGATCCGAAAGAAATTTTGAAGAAATTGAGAGGATATAAAAAGAGTGAAGTAAACGTTACTCATGCATCGGTACGAGCTAAACTCTATCAAATTAAAATGAGAAAAGACGAAAAAGTAAGTGATTTTTGTGAACGCTTCGATTCAATAATTAGAGAATATGAATCATGTGAAGATGCGGTACCCCTCGCAGAACAAGAGATTAGATCTGCACTTTATCAGGCTGTGTCAATTAATGTACCAGAGCTGAGGAATGTAGATTTAATTAGAAGACAAACTAATCTTAAAGAAATGAACATAGATGAAATAAAGTCTTTTATGATGCAGTTAGAAGCAGAGACTAAAAACGAGAATAGAGAAAAATTAGAGAAACCCGAAGTCAGGGTACAGAGGGCTGCTGCAGAAGAGAACATGAAACAAGTGAAATGCTACAGATGCAACCGAATGGGTCATATGGCAAAGGACTGTCCACTAATAGAATTTGGTGCCTGGTTTTGTTACTACTGCCAGGAAGTACGAGGTCACAAGGGTGATAATTGTCCGAGTGCCGAAGCCCAGGCGAACAAAGCTAGAGGAAAAAGGTATTTAAATAAAACCGTTAATAAAAACATAAAGAAAAAGGGTAGATTTGTGCAAAAAGGCACAAAAAGAGTAGATAACAAAGGGAAAATAACCAAGATACAACCAGCTGAGAAACCTATATCAACGAAAACAGCAAATGAAGGAGAATCAGAAGAAGGTAAATAATACATGGTTAAATTAATAGAAGATAGAGATAGTTCAAAAGAGGTAGTCAATTTTACTGCAGATTCGGGTGCTACGGATCATATTGTAAATAAGAATTTTATTCTGTCAAAGTTTGAAAAATGTAAAGATAGAGTTATTAAATGCGCGAATAAAAATGAGCTTGCAAACATTTCATTAGATGATAAAGTGTTTAAAGTTTACAATAAACTGACAAATAAAATAGTTCTTAAAGGAATTTACAGATGTAGAGCAGAAATTGTTCCACATAGTGAGCTTCCTAAACAATCGCAAGCAAACATTCAGACCAATGAATTATCAATTTCGGAGGGAGAGTTAGATGAGAGGGATAATGTTGGCTCTGCGATTGGGAGGGAGAATGAGGGAGAGCTCACAAATGTGAACGAAAATGAAAATATAGAACACAATAATGCTGAACTCGATCAAGTCATTAAGTTAGAAGATATACAGACAATAGAGAATATAGAAGAAATGTGTGAAAGCTCAGTAATTGAAAAAGTAAAGAAACTAGAGAAAATAAATGAGGTGATGTTATGGCATGTTAGATTAGGTCATGCATCGTTAAACTATCTAAAACAATTACAAAAAGTAGAAAAGAGATTAGAGAATGTAAAGTTTGATAACTTTATATTAGAGTGTGAAGTATGTATAATGGCAAAGATGGCAAAACTGCCGTTTAAAGAAAACAGAAATAGAGCACAGAGACCACTACAGGTAATACATACGAACATCATAGGTCCAATAAAACCTACATCCTATCCAGGACAAAAGAGGTTTATAATCACTTTTATAGATGACTATTCTAGATTAGCAAAAGCCTACTCTCTAAAGACAAAAGATTAATCGGGAGAGGCTCTAGAGAAATATCTTATATCCGCCAGAAATCTACAAGGAAAAGAAGAAAAGCTATGCTATGCAAAGTCAGATCAAGACAAGGAAGTTGCAGAAAGGTTCAACAGAACGTTGAAAGAGAAAGTAAGAACATATATGCTCGACTCGGGATTACTAAAGAGTATGTGGGAGTTGGCAGTTGACGCTGCTGTGCATGCGTACAACAGATCTCCACATAAGACTTTAGAGTATGAGATCCCGTTGAAGAAGTTTTTATCAGAAACAAGTTGTCATTTTGAACAAATAAAGAAATTCGGATGCATTGGATATGCAAGAGTACCAAAGCCTACGTCGAAATTCGACAAGACAGCTATTGGTGTGTTAGTGGGATATACTGACACTGGATATATACTATATACTCTGGTATCCAAGCACGAGAAAATTTATAGAGTCATGACAACAGAGCAGCAAGAAACTGCACTAAGATGGATAGAAGTCACAAACTTAAAATGTTTGATGACGACTTAGAAGAAATAAAGAAAAACTTAGAAGAAAAAGAAGAAACTAGAAACAGAAAACATATGGATGACACTCATGGAGATTTTATCAAGCAGTGTGTTGATTAAGGGAAGGTAAAAGTCGAATGGATAAAGACCAAAGAGAATTTGGCAGACATTATGACAAAACCTTTACCTCCAGAAGCATTTGTGTATCTGAGAGATAAAATAATGAATATAGAGTTTAGACAAAGTTAGAGATTAATTTTAGTCGATAACTAATTCTTGTTATGTTTCAGATAAAGAGGAAACTTAGAGAGGACCCGTGGATCGCTCGCCCAAAGGGAGGGAGTGTTGGGAGAAGACTTTGAACGAGCAATAAGTTCCCGCCCTTCTAGAGGGCAGCCCCCGGTTGGCGGCGCGACTCGGCGCGCCACGCGTGCGTGCGGGCATCAGTGGTGCTCACAAGAGCCTCGATCTCCGTCATGTTCAGACGTGTTAGTTACGGTTTAAGTTACAGAGTGTGATATACTTATATATAATAAAGACAGTATTCAGAGTGTACCAAGACCAAGATTGTTGTGTTCCCTGCTCATCTCACCACATTTCAAGTCGTCCCTGATTATATTTCCAATAGTATGTATAATAAAAATTATGATTTATTTTCACTGTTAATATTTATTTGTAATAAAATATTATATATGGCATATCATACATAAACTTCTATCAACTAATATCGAGAATTTAAAAAATTTATTTATATTATATATTTTTTCAAAATATATGAAATATGATATTTGTTAAATTGTATTTTGCATTTTTTTTCATTTCTTTTGGGAGCAAGGCCAACTCTCAGGGAGAGTATCGTCGTCGTCGATGTTTATAACTTTCTCGTGACCGCACTGTCCCGCACCTGATGACTCCTCCTCCTCGTCGCCGTCATTGTCTTTCTCTCTCTCTCTTTCTCTCTCTCTCTCTCTCTCTTTCTCTCTCTCGCGAGCGCACTCCCCGCACCCGAAGGCTCCTCGATCGGTGAGGTCAGCCGCGCGACATCGCGATGCATCGCGCGAATTTTTGTCACAAACAACCGTATTTGGTTACGCGATTTTTTTACCAGGGAGGCGACGATGGCTCTACCAAACAGAATATAAATATAATTAACAAATATAAAATATAAAAAATGTTATGTGATTATATTTAGCAAATCTACTTACGATCGCTCCAGTATTACGGAGTCCTCGTCGATGCGAACCGACATTTGAATACACGAGGGAACTCTTTCCTGTATGTTTCTCAGTCGGAGCTGCAACAGTCGCATAGAATCCGCAAACTCTTCTACCACCCTCACCAGAAAGGTGGTGTTTATTTGCAAAAAATCGACTACACTTTTAATATCGTTTAACTTTTCCATTTTTTCTTTCGTTTCACAACGTTTAAGAAATAACTGTTCGTGATAGTGCTGTGGATAGACTACACCCAAGTCTAGTCTCGAAGTTCTTATATATGGTAAAAAAAGGATGTTGCGGTAAAAAAATATACTAAGAATAGCATTTTTTTGCGTCGAGAAAAAATACATCGAGGAAAATAATGCATTTTATCAAACCGACTCATCCGCCGGAATCGTCGACGCAATTTTTCCACCCGAGACCCCGCCGTCGCACCTATCCGCGCCGAGATAGCGCGACAAAAGGAAGATATTGCGGTAAAAAAAATGTAACAAGAACAGCGTTTTTGCCTCGAAGAAAAATACATCGAGGAAAATAATGCATTTTTATCAGGCCGACTCATCCGCCGGATTCTTCGACACATTTTTTCCCGCCCGAGACACCCCGCCGCCACCTATCCGCATTATCGCTAACGAGCGTCCTCGCGTAAACGTTCGCATCCGGAGCGCTCGTCGAGATCGCGCTCGAATCGCAACGCGCCGTCATCGCAGTTCCGCCGTCTCTTTCGCTCTCGACAATGTGGCTCGCGCGCGTAATCGCGTTAACCGCGTGTTTTATCGCCGCGAGGTGCATCAATCCCATAATTACGGACGAAAATTACGCGCTCACGTTCGATTACCTGCAGAAATACGGATATCTGTCCAAAAACGTAGACGCGGTTCCGGCTCAGAGACGAAACGACGATCTTCGCAAAGCCTTCGAGGATTTTCAGAATTACTACGATTTACCCGGCGACGGAACGCCCAACAACGAAACGCTGCAATTGATGAGTAAACCGCTATGCGGTTTCCGAGATATCCTGAAGCACGGAACGAAAGCGAGCCTATCCAAATGGCCGAAGACGCACCTGACGTGGCATTTTCACTTAGCCGACGAGACCGAGCTGAGCACGGCGCGGGCCGCGTTCGACCTGTGGTCGCAGCATTCGGCATTGACGTTCGAACGCTCCGAAACGAATGCCGACATTGTAATATCTTGGCGACGCCTACGTCACTATAACACGAATACCAAGGTAAACGGAGCAATTTGCTCGGACAAATTCGACGGTCCTGGCAACGTGCTCGCCCACGCGTCTCTCCCGACGGACCAAACGGGGTTCGTCTCCGAGGTGCACGTCGACGGGGACGAACCGTGGCACATTTACATCAATAAACATCTCGCGGATGGATTCTCCCTGCATTACACGCTGACGCACGAGATCGGCCACTCTCTCGGATTGGTGCACAACAGGCGCAAAACATCGGTGATGTTCGCGATACAGCCGGACCAGCAGTATCCGGTGAAGCTCGACCGAAACGACATCGCCGACATTCAACGTTTGTACGGTGAAAAAAGTACGAACGAGCCCCCGCATCGGACGCTGCCGCCGCCGCCGCCGCCGCCATCGCCGGACCTGTGCAGCCTCGATCGCGTGAACGGGATATTGATTTTGGAAAATCGAATGTACATCTCGTACAAGCGTTACGTTTGGTCGATCGATCTGGACGGTAGGACGTACAACGGACCTTTAGCTCTTTCGAATCACATGAGCTTTCTTCACGACAATTACACGCGCGTGACCGCCGCCTATCAATCCCCGTCCGGCGATCTCGTGGTGTTCGTAGATAATTTGGTATACTTGGTTCAATATCCGGAATTTAGTCTCCAGCCAGGTTGGCCGAAGACCTTGCAAGAACTCGGATTTCCCGAAAACACGTTGATCAACGGAGCGGTGAACACCCACAGAGGACGTTCCTTTGTGGTGTTCAACGGTAACGCGGTGGGCGAGATAGACGAATGCGACAAGGACAAGAGAGTCGCCAAATTTACGCCCCTCGAGGCGACGTTTCCCGGAATACCGACCGGCGTGACGTCGATCTTTCGCTACGTCGACGTCAATCTGTACTTCATCACTCGGGCACAATTCTACAAATTCAACGAATTTACGAGGCCCGTCTCGTCGGCCGGTAAATTCGATCTGCGGAACTAAATATCGTCTGCCCTAGGGCCGAACTGTTGCAGCAGTTGCGCGATCTCCTCGATCGAATCGTACGCCTCAACGATAACTCATTAACGTCAGCGGCGAGCGATTATTCGGACGATGACGACACCGGCGTTCGGCTCTCTGATCTCCGCATCCGCCGAAGAAAGTAGAGGACCGCGAAAATTTCCCACACCACGCCACGCGCGGCATAAGTCAGATCTTTCCTACTTATACCAATGTGTCCCCCAAGGCCATCAGTGTCGCATCGTCGGCCGAATAGGACGCGTCGAAAAAAAATCAGAAACGAACGGTTACCGCAGCGCGCAGCGCGAAATGTTCTCGACGTTGGCCGATCGACCCGCGCCGAGGGGTATTTCCCCTCCGGAAACGGCGGATTCGGAGGCGAACGACAACGGCAATAAAATACGAAAGATCAGTTTGATGGACAATTGTCATTATCGTCCTCATCGCCAGGAGTCGCGTCGCAGCTCTCATCCTCCCACCGACGCGCTCGTTGAGGACGATCGTCATTATCGTCGTCATCGTCAGGAGTCGCGTTCCAGCTCTCGCCCTCCCACCGACTTGCCCGTCGAATTGCCCGCGGTGCGCGTACTGACTACGCGTTATCTGCTGACGACGACTGGCTACAAGTACATAGCCATAGGTATCACGATCAAGTCACCATGGTACAGCACAAACACCACGCCTTCGTACGTGGATATCGCCCTGGGAGACAAACAAGGCAGGGAGGTCTCCCTGACGCTCGACATGTGGAAAGGACTGGTCGAGCGCAAACGCGACATATTGTCGTGCATGAAACGCGGTCTCTCCGACGAAACTCGCCCCCCCCCCCCTCGCCGATGTCGATCGAAGGGATGACGCTGCGATTCGGAGTGATCAACAAGACGCCGATCCTACGTATGGAGCTACCCAACTTGGCTCGCGTGGCGATGGTGCTCAAAACCCTGCTCACGCTGTACGATTTCCAATTTTGCGTCGATCGCGTCGTCTCGGCGCTGAGCACGGCGACCGAGGAGATCGACGCGAAGTATTCGCGCTATCGGGAGATAGCCGCCCACGCGATCAAGACGGATACCTCGGTTCAAACTGCGATACTGAAAAGCAATTTCTTCGACCCTGACAACATCGTCGACTGCGAGATCGCCGCGCTCTGTTTCCGATCCTAATAATGTCGCGTCTACAAATATATATATTCATACGCGCGAAACAATGTAAACGCGCGTCGACGCGCATGTATTTTTTTCTAAATAAAATAAACTACGTATCTCATCTGTGCGTTCTCTCTCTTTCTTTTTCCTCCTTTTTCCCAGATCCGTATACCTATCTCCGCGCGACCATGCTTACCCCCCGAAATTGCGGCGATCGCGTCGTCCGCGACGCGGATCGAAACAACCTTTGCACCGAGAAAAAAACAACAACGAAGAAAGGCGATCGAGACCCGCGAAACGAACGACCTTGAACGCATTTTCGCGGAACGTCGAGAGAAGCGACCTCAAACGAGTTCGAACAAGTTCGTGCGAGTTCGGACGCGCCCGGACGCGCGCGAGCCAAAAAAATAAGCGCGCGATTTTCCAAAACGGTCGGTAACGGCGGGAGCGCCGCTCCGAGCGTTCCCCTTGGAACGCCCGCGTCCCCCGCGCCGAGCCCCGTTGGCGGCCCTGCGGCGCGATATTCCCTATTTACCCGCCTAGGGAATTTACTCCCAACAAGGTCCCCACAAATACCAGTAAACAGCCGTCCCCCCGCGTCGCGCTCCCCCCCTCGCCCGCCTAGGGACTTTCCCTCCGCATAGCCCCCCCTCCGATGACCCTTAACACCGTCCCTCGACCCCCTCGCCCACCGCTTACGGCGTTCCCCCCGCGGCAGCGAGGCACCCCACGACCCCGCTAACCGCAAGCGAGATACCTGAGTGTAGAAGTGGCTGTTACCCTCCTACTCTCTCGGGAACGTAACATTGTAATAGATATATATAAATATATAATTTATATTATTACTTGTAATAATTACTAATAGCGTTTACGACTGTGCCGGTTAAATTAATGTCCCTACATATCGTAACATAAGTATAATTATAAAGACTGTTAAAATAAAAAAGTTTCTATATGTATACAATTAAAGGGTATTAATAACTTTAAGTATTATGATTTAAACATGGTGTAAATAAATAAATTTATTTAAAAAAAAATTTTTTTTTATTTATAAATATTATATTTTACAAGAACATCAGGTAATGCTTTAAATACATTGGAGAACAATAAAAAAAAATTTATCTTTCTTAATGATGTCGTACAAATAATTGACGGCATAACTCGTCTCGCAATTCACGGGCACGCTGATTTTCAGGAATTATCTCATTATTATTTTTAGCATTATTTATAATCGCTTCTGGATCAGGATACTCATCATCAACTGGAGGCTCTAAAAACTCCAAATCGTCTACGTGTGCTAAATTATGCAAAACGCAACAAGCGTGTATAATTTGAACCATGCGTACAATGTCCCGCAATTTAAAATAATGCAATTGTCTGAAGCGTTGTTTCAAACAATCAAATGCATTCTCAATTATGACACGACATGAATTTAATTTTTGATTGAAATGTCTTTGCGCTTGAGTTAAATGTCCAGTATCTCTGTATGGTACCATTAAATAATCTAAACATGGATATGCGCTATCTCCAAGTAAGTAAGATCCATCTAAAAAATAAATTGTAGTTTAACAAATCAAAACTTACTTAATCTGATATTTGAGGCTTTCGCGATGTATTGAGTTTAGCTTCCGGGTTAGAGACGCGTTAATTTTTTATTTCATTTTGATGTTTCGCGAACATTTCAGTTTACTTCGTCAGGAAAAAACAATTTGATGCTATATCAAATCCTGATACTGTATTAGATTGCTTTTCCCTGACGATCAAATGAACTGAAATGTTCATAAAACGTAAGAATAAAATAAATTCACGTGGTTCCAATCCAAAAGCTAAACTCAAAACTAAAATTAATTTGTTTATGTTGATGTTAGTTATCACTGACCTAAACAAATTTGGTGAAGAGATTTTTACAAAGAAGATTCCCTAAACACTCTTGAATCGTGTACGGATCCTGGATAGCCAATAAAAACATCTAAGAATTTTAAATTTTGGTCAACTGTTCCTTGCATATGTATAGAAAAATATTGTTTTTTGTTAATATAAGAATTGTTCGAAAGCACGCGCTAGCGCGGTATCGCGCGAGGTAACGAGACGACCACAAAAAGAACAAAAATGAACAGCTAGTACAAATGAAAAATAAAGTCTATATTTACAAGTATTTACAGAGTCTTTAATATTTCCAGTGAAGGAAAAAGCCGTGAGCGCGCACAATGGTTAGCACGGCAAGAGCGGCGAGCGGTTACGCGAATGCGAAAATGCGGTTGAAGCAAAGTACAAGCGGTCGTATACGATGATACTTTAGCGGGTGATCTACGAACGAGAATCGATCCCGCGCCGAGGCGGCGGTCGTTTTATCACCTCCGAGGCGAAACTCCCTCCAGACAAATTTCTATGACTTTCGGGAGGGTGATTGGCCGTCGGAGCCCTACGTCATCGCGCTGACGTCACTGTTTGCACGTGACGATCCGCGGATCGTTACTTGTTTGCGCTCGCTTTTGTTTATAGCATGGACCTTTCTATTGTGTAGCTTGACTTTGTTTGTTCACTTGGTCAGCTGTGGCAATGTTTTTCTGGCGATTAGCGAACTTTCTGGAATATGAGCGAAAGAAAGATCCATGCTATACTGACGAATTTAATATTGAAGAGGCGATTTGCAATGCGGTTAAGACGACACGGTGGAAATTGAATCTCGTCGACCGCCCTCCCTGCATGCATACGTGTTACGCGAGCAAGTTAGAATATCTGGCCTTATGCCTTGAATTGCTGAAATGACGCGATTTTCCGTACCGAATTGCACGATCTCGAACAAGAATCATGATCCTCTTCTGGCTTGTCGAGTCTGATGTGTGTACCATCTATAGCACCTGAAAATAAATATTATATAATAATTTAACGTATCTGTACAGGTATTAAATCAATAATGTACATCAAATATGTGATTATACCATAATTCCTGGAAATCCTTTTCGCTGTAAAAAATATGTCATTGTTGCCTGTTTCTCCTCTAATGAAGGAAATCTTATTATTTGTGGAGCAAGTTGCATTAAAAATATTGTGACTCTTGTAATGATTACATGTAATGTGCTTATTGTAACACCAAATCGATCCGCTACATCACGATATCCTGCACTTTCGTGGCCAAGAAACCATAAATAACTTAAGATATGTTTTTCATTTGTTATTGGTACATATCCTACATGTTCTGTAATTTTTAATTGAATAAATATCATTACTATATAAAATAAAATCTACATTATAGTTAATTACTTACTAACAATAAGATTTATAATAAAATACCTTGTAAAAATGTAAAAACGTCTGATATCTCAAAACGTGCAATAAGTTCGTATACTATTGCACGTGATAAGCGAAAATGCATGATAAAATCTCTGTGAATATAACCTCAATGTCTTCAATATAATTATTTATTTTAATATGATGTACACGTTCCATATTATTTAATAAAACTTCAATCAAATATAGTAGTTCATTAGCTGTAATTTATAAATATATACAAATTATTTTTTCAATAACTTTTATATCACATATGTAGCTGTCCTGTTTTACAGTTTAGAAGTAAATATTTTTTACGCTTTCCATATCGTTCTTCATATCGTGGGCAAGGTAAAATAGGAGGAATTAATACAGGTAATTCTAATTCTCCTTCGTCATCTGAAATATCCAACAAATTTAATATTTCACGTGGATCTGCCATTTCGACTGATTTCGACAATTCTGCACTTTGTCGTTTGAGTTGAAATTACAATTAACTCATGGAATCGCTACACTCTCTGGATTTACTAGAAAACTCACCAGAACATAAGTGCAAGGAGTGCAAGCAACACGAACAAACCTATTAAAACAGTTCTTCGAGTTTCTAACACATCGATGCCGAGTTCTCGAGGCTACTTGCAAACCATCTGGTGGCAGCTCGCGTTCTCAGCCACATGCCAAGCAAAAGGTATCATGCAATAGTGCCCTTCTCGGTGCCCTTAATGCGAAATGCGAATATTGTCAGGGCGCGCAGCTCATTTATCGATGCAATTTTTGGCTCTTTCTATTCCCAAACGGATAGCAGAAGCTTGCGCTCATAAGATATGCTTGAATTGCTTACGGTCGACAGCTCACACTTCGAACAAATGCACGTCTGGGGGCTGCAAGACCTGCACTCGTAAACACAATACATTGCTGCACTTGCAGACGACGGTCTCCGAACAAGCGGAGTCAAGCGGCAACGAAAAAACCGATAAAGGCCCATCGGGGCCAACTGTTCCGGACGCGGTGATTGCTCACACATCAAGCGTATCGGACGGTAAATCCGTACTGTTATCAACTGCCGTGGCTTTTGTTTATATCGGGGACGGATCCCAAAGGACTTGTCGCGTCCTATTAGATTCGGGATCGCAAATTAACCTAATTTCTCGGGAGTGTCTCAATAGTTTGCGATTGACACCACGTTCCGTGAGCATGTCCATATCCGGAGTAAATGGCACAGCTACGCGTTCTACAGAAGCAGTTCACGTAAAACTACAGTCGCGATTAAATTCGTTTTCCGTTACTCTCGATTGCATAGTAACTAATCGCGTGACCGACAGCGTTCCTGCATTTAACATGAAAAAATCGGCATTTAATCTACCACGAAACATAGAATTTGCCGATCCTAATTTTCACGTCTCTTTGAATATTGACATTCTTGTCGGCGCGGAAGTTTTTTGAAGTCTCATTTGCGTGGGGCAAATCAAGGTCTCAGTTAACCATCCAATTCTACAAAAGACGAGGTTCGGTTGGATCTTGGATGGTCGGACGGGTACGCGCGTCGCGCAACACCAGAGGGTAGTCGTTCTTCACGCTACCATAAGCAACGCCGAATTGCAAAATCAGCTCCAACGGTTTTGGCACATGGAGGACATTCCCAACAATTCTAATAATTATACTGTTGAGGAGCAAGCCTGCGAAAGGCACTTTTTGGAGACTGTTAGTCGCGATCCGCAAGGCCAATACGTCGTTAAACTCCCTCTAAAGGAAGGTTGGGCCGACAAGCTCGGATATTTGAGGGAAATTGCATTGAATTGTTTCCGCGCATTGGAAAAGCGACCCTGCCTTAAAAGGGCTCTATTCCGAATTCATGGAGGAGTACATCGCGTTAGGGCACATGGAGCTAATAAGCGAGCAATCGTCGAATGAACAGGGTGTCTATTATATACCTCACCATTGTGTTTTTAAAGAAACTGCTGAGGGACCTAAGATACGCGTAGTGTTTAACGCCTTGTGTAAAACTGATACCGGATTCTCTCTAAACGATCTCATGCTTGTCGGTCCGGTCGTTCAGCAAGATCTCGCATCCATACTCCTGCGTTTTCGCATTCACAAATTCGTACTTGTGGTTGACATAACAAAAATGTATCGCCAAATACGGCTTCACCCTACTCAAACGTGATTGCACAGAATCTTCTGGCGTAAAGACAACAATTCAAAGATTGAAATGTATGAATCAGTGGTCGTCACCTACGGAACCGCTGCGGCCGCCTTCGTGGCTACAAATACGATAAAGCATCATGCAAAGCAACGTGCGCGAGAATATCCTCTTGGTTCACTGTGCGTAAAACGAAACTTTTATGTTAATGATATGCTCACGGGCGCCGATTCAATCAAAGACGCTCTCGCGATTCGCGATCAGACTATACAGTTACTTAGGGAAGCATCGTTTGAACTCAGCAAATGGGGATCTAATTGCCCCGAACTGCTAACGGGCGTAAGCTGTCTTGGAGAAAGAGTTGTATCGCTTGATAAGAAAAACGATGTTCGTATTTTGGGCATTCTCTGGGACCAGGATGGCGATTTCTTCCGATTCTCTTATGAACGCAGCCTCGTCTCCGGTCCCGTGACCAAGCGTTCAATATTATCCGACGTATCCCGATTGTTCAACCCGCTAGGTTTGCTAGGCCCCACCATCGTAGTTGCGAAACTCGCATTACAGGATTTCTGGTGATCGGGTCTTGATTGGGATGAGTCAGTGCCTCAGGATACTCACAATGGCTGCAGTTTAAATTACAGCTGCCCAATATCAAGCAGCTACGGATTCCTCGCTGCATCAGGGGTTGTGCCGACTGTCAGGACATCGAGCTACACGGTTTTTGCGACGCTAGCCAGCGCGCTTACGGCGCATGTGTATACGTTCGCACCAAAGTAGGACAAAGGCTGTGTTTCGATATTCACTGTAAGTACTGACGATATGACGTCATTGAGTAGAACTGCAGGAGCGTTTCTATATTGCTGCTGTTACTTTCAGGCTGGAATAACGGAACGACGACCACAGTACTGCCAGTACTGCCAGTGAATGTCGAAACGCACCCGTATAAGAAAGAAATATAACCTATCTTAACCTATCTTAGACACGACGTGACACGACGATAGGAGCACCTATTCTAAATATATGTATAAAAAAGAATCTTGTATTTAAACAATAATGTTGCAAAAGTCATGTCTATAAAATAAATAACAGTTTTCAGATTTATAAAAATATCGAAATTATTTATTATTATATTAATTATATTAATTTAGTAGTAGTAGTAGTAATCTTTTCGGGCTTTTTCCGCATCTCCGTAATTAACAATTACTGTATATTTCTCGTTGTTGCCTTCCAGGTCCACAAGGACCAAACCTACGTGAACCTGGCACCCGACTTCCGAAAAATTAATTTTTTTACAGAAAACGTTAGCATTTTGTTTGTAGTTGTTTGTAGTAACAAAAATTTCGTTTGTAGTTTAATACATTAAAAATGATAAAAATTAAAAAATTACTCGCACTCCACTTTGAGATATCTCAAATCCGTTTGCGCCATCTTCTTTAGAATCATTTGTAGTTGTTTGTAGTGCTTTTCTTTTTGTTTATAGTTGCACCATTCAAAAGTTATTATATTTTTGCAATAAACAAAAACAGTGACTTTACCAATTTTGGAGATATCTCAAATCCGCTTCTTTTTTTTGTTTGTATTTGCACCGTTCTATATATATCTAGTTATGATATTTTTGCAATATACCAGAAGTGTAACTTTGCCAATTTTGGAAATATTTTAAAACTAATTGCGCGACTCGATGTAGAATTGTTTGTAGTTGTTTGTAATAGTTTTCGTTTCGTTTCGTTTAAAATATCTCCAAAATTGTCTCTCAAAATTATCTCTTTTTGTTTATTGCAAAAATATAATAACTTTTGAACAGTGCAACTATAAACAAAAATAAAAGCACTACAAACAACTACAAACGTTTCTGAAAAAGATGGCGCAAGCTGATTTGAGATATCTCCAAAATTGGCAAAGTTACTCTTTTTGTTTATTGCAAAAATATAATAACTTTTGAACAGTGCAACTACAAACGAAAAGAAAAGCACTACAAACAACTACAAACGATTCTGAAGAAGATGGCGCAAGCGGATTTGAGATATCTCCAAAATTGGTAAAGTTACTCTTTTTGTTTATTGCAAAAATATAATAACTTTTGAATGGTGCAACTATAAACAAAAAGAAAAGCACTACAAATGATTCTGAAGAAGATGGCGCAAGCTGATTTGAGATATCTCCAAAATTGGCAAAGTTACTCTTTTTGTTTATTGCAAAAATATAATAACTTTTGAACAGTGCAACTACAAACGAAAAGAAAAGCACTACAAACAACTACAAACAGTTTTGAAGAAGATGGCGCAAGCGGATTTGAGTTATCTCAAAGTGGGGTGCGAGTAATTTTTTAAATGTTTATAATTTTTAATGTATTAAACTACAAACGAAATTTTTGTTACTACAAACAACTACAAACCAAATGCTAACGTTTTCCGTAAAAAAATTAATTTTTCGAACGTCGGTTGCAAGGTAGGTAAGGACCAATTTTTTCAAAGGTGCCGCCATAGCCGCCATGTTCTTACTGCGAATGCCTCACCTCGCGAGCCGCAGTAATGAAAGTAGGGAGTGACGACAAAATCTATGACGTCACATGAACACAAAAACGCTTTGACAGTTTACTGCCGCGTATATTGGAACGGATTTACAGTGCTGCCAGTACTGCGAGTGAATAGCGAAACGCACCCAATATAAGTACAAGTCTGTTTTGCTTTGTTCCAAATCTCGCGTCGCTCCGCTTAAGGCCACGTCCCTTCCACACCTAGAATTAGCAGCGGCGTTATTGCTTGCCCAATTGATCGATAAAATCGAAGTATCTTTCAACCTGTCGAATGTAAAAATTACGTTGTGGTCGGATCCACCATAGCCTTAAATTGGCTCTCCTCTCCATTACGCAAATGGTTACCTTTTGTGGCAAACCATGTCGGGGAAATACAGAGACTAACCGAACCACGTCAATGGCGACACGTTGCGTCACCAGACAATCCTGCCGATGTGTTATCACGAGGACTGCTCCCTAACGAGCTAATACACTCGCACATGTGGTGGCACGGCCCCCCGTTTCTACAACTACCCGAGCGGCAATGGCCTAGCAGTGAATTTGTCCTGCTTAACGAGATTCCTGAACAAAGGAAGATTTGCGCCGTTGCTGCACCCCTCTATCCCAGTGTCATCGATGACCTGCTTAACAAGTTTTCCAATCTGAACAAAATTTGTCATATCATTGCCTATTGCCTTAGAGTCTTAGCTCCGCGGAATTCTAAGCCGTCAACCCATGCCGTATCACCCAAAGAAATAACTAATTCGTTGAACACAATTTGTAAAGTCATTCAAAAACAATCCTTCACAGATGAATACAACTCTTTAATTAATCACCGCGACATTAACAAAACTAGTAATCTTCTGTGTCTTTCCCCATTCATGGACGAGAACCGACTAATCCGAGTAGGTGAAAGATTGAAGAATTCCGCACTAGCCTACGACGCCTTTTTGTTTTACGTGGAGGAATCTTCGACCAACTGGGACACGATCAGGGAGTGTCGCGGCAACCAGTCACGGCCGAAGCCGATCGGGGAACGCCGCGACAACCAGTCACGCACCCAGTGGCCCTTCTAGTCGGGAGGGAGACCCCCCGCCCCCTGGAAAGGGCGAGGGAGTGCCGGATTCTATGCATGTACATCACAGATAAAAGCCGTTTATTTCCAAAACTAATTCCCCGGGGGCGAAGCCCTCGGGGTACAAGAGTACATAATCAAAGGCACGGCTTTAGGCCGCACGCCGGTCTTAGATAATATCATGGACGGGGGACAAGAGGCCCCCCGCCAGTGGGCCATCGCAAGGCGCGCTAGGGGACTAATCCCAGTCGCAGTCATAAATACGGAAATATAAATATCACAGCTTTATGATCCCTGGGCCTATCACAGAGAAGTGGGCGTCAAAAGTTAAAACTGGCCCAGGGACCGCGTGCGGCATATCTCGTAGGATAATTTGCGCATACGCTTGTCTCGCGGAACACTCACACTCGGATAAAATACAATATAAGGTACGCGGCATTCACTCGCGGAACATAGAGGCCCACACAGATAGATACAAGAAAAATAATAATAAAAATAAGAAGTAGGGTTGTGTGGGGTAATGTGCAACATGGGGTGATGTGCAACGTTTCCGATTCCTGGTCTGCATGTCGACATTTGACAGAACCGCATACTGCCATCTATTTGTGTCAATAGTACCTTGTTTTAGATAAATAACTCGCGAGATGGCACGCACCCTGGTTTGCTGTACGAAAAGCTAGTTAAATTTCTCGAGCTCAGTGTAATTTTCGCTTTTCACATTCATAGTGATTTCGTGAATTGGCTTTAGTCATCTTATAGGTAAATATTTTTATATTGTTAGTTTTTTAAGTACTTTTGATAATCCAAAGCGATTTTGTGATTTTCTTACGTTGTGTTGGTGTCACGTCAGTCCGCGCAAAATAGCGTGTTTGGGGTAATGTGCAACACTTTTTTTGGGGTGATGTGCAACACTCATTTTTTGCTAGTTTATCGCTATTTTACGATTGAACATGTGTATATGAAGTGTTTTAATGCATTTTTCAATGTGTTTAGTCATTATGCCACGAAAGTATAAAAATAAGGGTATCACTGTTCCGGTCAATTGCGAGCTAATTTGGGCAGCAATAAAATTGCTGAAAGGCGATCATCCGGTTACGTTTTTCCTTTTATTATATTAATTTTTAAGCGATAAATAAATAAGAAATTAAATAAAAAATGATTTTTTTTGTGAAATTTTTATTTGTCAAAGGTCGATTACAATACAGTGAAATTTTTTGTTCACCAGATTTTGATTAATTTGTATTTAAGAAGCCCAAATTTAACATTTAAGTCGATTGATGTCGATATTCATGCATTTTTTACTTTAATTTTACCTGTGTTGCACATCACTCCAAGAAAATTTGAAAATGCTAAAACAAACGTTTTTTTGAAAACTCGAAAAATTTTTAGAAAAAATTTTAAATTTTGAAAATCTAATCACGCAGAGAGAGAAAGAGAAAGAATTGTAGTATTTTCCTTCCTCTACATTATACAGCCATGATATATTCAAGAATTTGATTTTTGGATATGTTTTCCGAGCAACGAGTGAACGTGTTGCACATCACCTCACACAATCCTAGAAGAGAATACAAAATAAGGGAAAAATAAGATAAAAAGTACAAAAGTGCGAAAATATATAAATAAGAAGAAAAAGAGTAGAAAAGAAGAAGACACACAGAAGAATATCGTGGGCAGGACATTGAACTATTTACAATATAAATTATGTGACCTTCGTGGCCACTTAATGTGTAAAATAATAAATTACGCGACACTCATTCTCGTAACACATAGGATCACCAAGGACTGAAAAAAGAAGATAACTGGCGCCGCTCTTATTCGCTGGTGGGCCAGCGCCGGCGAATCGCGCGGGGCGGAGTGGCCGGCACCCCATCAGCGGAAGGACGCGGAGGAGCGGCGTACTGGCGCACGCCGGACACATTTTCCACGTAGATGTCTCTTGACCAGCGAATGGTATCCGAGACAATGAGACGGCGCATTATGGTCGCGTACGCACTGCCCACGCGCAGCAATCTCAGCACCCCCTCATTGGTCGGATCCCAAGAGCCGAGGGCGCCAACGACGAAGGCCGTCACGACCACACGGTACCCCTTGCGCTGGAGCGCCTTAGCAAGGAGAGAATACTTGGCAAGTTTCCTCTCCCTTGCGTCCTTGAACGCCTGCCAACGGTTCTCAAAGGACACCGTCACGTCGCAAATGACGACACTCTTGGAGGGCTCGTGCCTGATCACAAGATCAGGTCGTAGCCCCTCAAGTTTCCCCTCGACGCCCTCGACCCGCTGGCTCACCCGTTTATCTCCCGGAAGCCAACAAGCCTTCCAGAGACGGTGCAGGACGGCGTCGTGCCTCAGCTGTATGGCGGCCGAGTGGACGCCGCAATGATTTAAAACATGGGGAAGGGTCTCGGCTGCCCCCCCGCAACACCGACACCTTTTGTCCGGCTCCCCCCAACGGCGTGCACCATTAAGAGGGAGGACATCCAACTTGGCGCGATGGATAAAGCGCCAGTCGGCGAAGCGGGTGAAGCTGCCATTACGGGCAAAGTGATTGCTCGCCCTCGCCCGCAACGACACCTCGAACACCTTCCCCTTCCCCTTCGGGCTTGCTTAACAGCCGGTCTGTATAATACTCTATCACAGCTGAGCGCAAGCGATGTACCACCTGGGAGCTAGCTCCTGGTGGCATTTTCACCGTCGCGCCCCTGGCACCCCGGCATACCACCATCATCTCCTCGGTAGCCGCACACCACTCCCACCGGAGCGACAATCTCTCGGATTGTCTCCGCGCGGCATTCCGAGCCCTCGACCACAGCGAGCGCTCCCCGCCGTCTCGCATCCGACCCTCGAGCGAACCCGAGAGGAAAGACGCGAGCTCCTCGTTACTGGGAGGATGACCGATACGCCTCGCTACAACCCCACGCAGCGACACCCACGCGAGCCCCCTGACCGTCCCGTCGCTGACCGTAAGCATACGGAAGGCGTGCGCGACGGACAGGACGTCTGCGAGGTCGGCGAGCGGAAGCAGTCCACAACCCCCCCGGCTGGGAGGAAGGTAGACTGGTTTTGCGCTTGCACGCTGCGGGAAATTGAGCCACGCCTTAGCGGCCCTCCGGACCATTTTGTCCGCAGCTACTAATGGACGCTTCTCGACTGCAGCCCCCCGGAGCAGAAAGTCCATCCGCGGCAACAAGTGTGTTGCAACGACTTCGACTCTCTGCCACGGGGTAAGCAGGGATCGGTCTACCGCCCGAAGACCACCAAGCAGACCGTCAATGGTCTGAAATAGTGTAGCATCAACCGAGAATCCAGTCGGGACACCAAGGTGGCGATAAGACTCGCCCTCTTCCAGATGATGAACAGGCTGTCCCTGGATTTCGAACGCTGTGGGCAGAACCCTGCTGCCGCCCCCGCACCGATGTGCAGGGTGGCAAATTTAACAGGGTTGAACCGCAATTCCGCCGACAGCGCTGCGTCCTCTACAGCGGCAAGAAGCCGCCGCATTCCCTCGGGCGAATCGGCAACGAGTGCAATATCGTCCGTGTACGCTAGGATGTTAAAGCGTGAGCCCAATAGTTCCAACCCCGCATCAACCGCAGTGACTGCACGCAGTACTACGTCAATACCGAGGTCGAAACCGATCGGGCTCCATGGACAACCTTGCCGCACCCCCGAGCAAACAGGGATAGGCGCAGTGAGTCCGTCGACCGTTTGCACCCGCGTGGAGCAATCATCATACATGGAATTCCACACATTAATGATGCCCCCCGGCACCCCGGCGCGAACGAAAACGGGGCGAATTGTCGAATGGGGGATCGACCTAAACGCATTGGAAAGATCCAGCCACGCAACGACCACCTGCCGCCGAGTCCTCCGGCAGTGCGTCAGGATCTCCTGAAGGACGAAATTGTGTTCATAGCACCCCTCGTCCCGCAGAAAACCCTTTTGCGCCGGACTTAGTTTCCGATACTTGATCGCCCAATCGGTCATACGATCGGCGATGAGCGCCGCAAAAAGCTTGGGAGTCGTGTCTCCCAACGCGAGAGGGCGCCAATTATTCAAGTCATCCCGATCGCCTTTTTTAGACCAATACGGTCTTGGAGGTCTTCCAGGACGCGGGAACTGCCTCGAGCCTAAGGCACGCATTGTAACATGCGGTGAGAAGCCGCATACCAGGATCCGCTGCACGCAGGTTACGGTATGTGATACCGTCAGGACCCGGCACAGAGTTCGTCATACGCTGGACCCGACGATCCACCTCCTGCTGCGTGAAGGGATCCATGAGATATGCAGCATCCCCGGCCTGACTCAAGGGGACAGGCTGCTCCACCTCCGCATCAGAGCCGGCCAGATCTTCCCATCCGCAGTATAGCCTTTCGAAATACTGCTGAACCCATTCCTTCGGCACTTGGCAGAAGTCAGCGGGCCCCTGCAGCATCTCTCGGACCGCCTTGCGTCGGTTCGCCCTGTACAGAGCCTGAATGCGGGTCGCTTCGCGCACCCAGTTGCCCTTCTCCCGACTGCGAAGGAGGACCGGCCGGTGCCGGTCCTCTATTATCACTGACGCCGTCTCGCCCCGGGTGATCTTCCTCGCCCCGACGGGCCCGCGCCTCACGCGATCGATATGGGCGATCGCGAGCGCCGGGCGCACCGCCGCGCGCCACACCCGTTGCATCCTCGCCGGTTACGCGTGCCCGCGGCCGACGACCCATCACGTCCCGGACACTTACGGGAACACTAGGATGTCCGGGCGTACCTAGATCCTCAGTACGCGTTCCTGTTGCTTCTCCCGGCTCGTCTCCCCGCCTCATAGGGTCCGCTCCGCCTCTGTCCGTGGAATCTAAAAAATTTTCAATGTTAGTGCGCTCCAAGTGCACAGGACAATTGCTTATTGAAACAGAGTTATCAATATTAAGGTCGAGATTATTCGCCGGCGCTATTGGGGGCGGGCTGTCGCTCCCAGAAGAGCCATCGCTCAGCCGGCGCCTCGCACTTCTCCCTGGGCGCACCATCCTCCACGGCGCACCATGTGAGTCCCCCTTTTCATCGGGCGATGTTGTCTGCGCCGCGCCCTCCTGCTGCTGCTCCTCCCTGGGTGTTGATGGGGGTGTCCTTCTCTCGGGCCGCGTCCGCTCTATCTCGCACGGCGACGCCACTTCCAGGATCGTCGGGAGGGAAGGAGAGCGGGGCGGCGTGCTCCGTCTTCCTGTGGCAACCTCCGTCGACATGACGGGGGACCCACACATGGTGGTCGTCACCGTGCACGTTGTAAGGGTGGCCGGCAGTGACGTCGCGGGCATGGCGAATGGACTCGCACTGCTGGGGGCCCCCATCGGGTTGCCACTGGTGTTGGGTGGCGAGACGGAGGCCCCTCTGAGGGGTGGTGTCCCTCGTGGCGGGGTGACGTCCTTGCCGCTCCTCCGCCCCTCCCCGCAACTCCCCTGACCTCTGGTGGACTGATCAGGGCTGCCCGCCTTGTGCTCTTCTTGACCGGCACGCTGGACGCCCGAGATCTCGTTCTTGTGATGGCTCGGGCCCCTTGGGCGTCTTTTTCCTTCGCTGGGTGACCCCCCCGCCGCCAAAACTGGATGGTGGAGTAGTAATGGCGGCCGATTATGTCCAGGGGGACACGCGTGCCGGCCTGGAGGCAACAGTCTTCTCGGGAGGCGCGTTAGCCAACCTCCGACTTCTGGTGTCCGTCGTCGAGGACCTCGCCGTCGTGGTGGTGGGTGGCGAGGTCCCGGAGGTCAGCCTCCTCCTCGTTGTTACCCCAGAAGACGCCTTTGGGAACATTGCCCGAATTCTGGGGAATACTTCGCGCGCCTCGCTTGCTATTGGCGGGCCACTGCCATTGGTCGAGCCACCCGACTGTTGCGGACGCGCCTTTAGGTTGGCGGCAGCTGCTGCACGTGGCGCGGCGCTCCCGATGCCGCGGCTGGTAGCATGGGCTGCGGTCGTCCTGCAGCGTGTGTCCTGGGCCGCAGCAACTGACACCGGCGACGAAGATGGCCGTGCCGCCAGCGATGCTGCGGCGGTGACGGCCGCGTATGTGGGGGACTCACGTGTTCCTGCGGATAATGTTGTTGCAGGCGGCGATGGTGCTGGTGCTCGGGGTGCTGCGGATGGTGGTGCGGCGGCCGTGGAGGCTGCCCCGGGTGGTCGCGAGTCGCACGCGCGGCGTCGCTGTACTCCTCCGGAGGACGACTGCGACGAAGACGTTGTCGCGGATGACGCACGTGTATCCCGCACCCGCGGCGGAGATGACGGTCCACCGTTCGCGCGCTGAGTGCCTGCTGCGCGGCCCGGCTCTTGCACCCGGGGGACGCCGTGCTCTCGCGCATAATGAGCCTTGACGTCTCGAAGCGGCACAGCTGTTTTGCCAATGTAGTTACAAATTGAGCATTTGTAGGCTATGGAGTCCCCCGGATGCATTCTCTTTTGGTGTTTTGCGAGGTGAGCCTGGTCGCTATACTCGCCCCGCGGTTTAAGGAGGCCAGTCTCGCCCACCCAGCACCGGGGACAGCGTACTCCCCCCGGCAGCGGATAGGCGAGCATAACCTCGCACGGCTCTTGTTGACCGCGCGCCTCTGCCATGTTGGAAAATTAACGGGAAATAGATATAATAAGAAGGCAGAAATAAATATGTATAAATAATTAGAAAAAGTTGTGCACGGGGCGCCCGGAGACGTCCGAAGAGCGAGGGCGCAGCGGGCCGCGTGTCCCGTCCACGGGGCCGCTCGCGGTGTATAACCTAGAAACGTTACAAGCACCACGTGGCACTTGCTCTGAAACCAGGAGACACACCGCGAAAAACACCCGCCGCGTCCGCGATTACCGTACGCACCGGGTAACGCCGCGGAACTTGGGCGCGCGGTCCCAGGGCGAGCAGTCGCAGCACTCCACTTATACACGTATCGCGGCACTATAAAATTTATTTCCCCGGGAATAAAACTACATGGATTTTTTAACAGAAATCTCCTGGGGGACACGAATATGACATTTAACACGCGGACGTCGCTTCCTTGCCGGCACACGCACGCGACACTCACACACGGAAATGGACTTACTAATCTAAGATCGTGTGCCGGCGGATGTCCTATGAGCTTTTATCATGCTTTTTAATCCGAATAATAATAGGCAAATTATGTTCCAAATCAAATTAAAAGAAAAATTAAATATGTTTAAATTTGAAGCATGATAATTTCTCAAAATTAGGACTACACTTTGATCTTAGCAACAAAGTTGCCGAGAAGCGATGCATAGCCTACCGGCTAAAACCACCACGAATCCCTCACAGCGGTTTACGAGGGGGCCCCGGGAATCGCGTAAGCATGTCGTCCATGAGCCCCCTCCCGCAAATATCCTCCCGGGGAGGGGGACGAAATCGGGGAGAGCCGAAGCACCAGTCACCCGCCCCTCCCCCCGCCCTTGTGGACAGAAACTAACTTGTGGCGGATTGGGGGGAGATTAGCCCTTGGCTCCCTTTCAGGGGGCCAGCAGCGGACACGTGGTTTCCAGCCCACGCACCCGCCCCCCAGGCGAGTGAGGGGAGGAGTAGCCATCACCAAAGATGATGGGTTCCTCCCCTCCCCGCGCCCTCGTGTGAAGGGCAGAACCCCGGGGATGTTGCCATCCTCGGGGAACTCGCCACCCACCCATCGCGGACCGGGAGGAGCGTCCGTGGTGTAGACCCTGTAGGGAGTCCACCCGAGGCCCTCCCCCCCCGACCCGCTTAGCCTACGACGCCTGCCATCAGATAGTACTGCCGCGAAATCACGAGTTGTCTAAACGTATAATTGAACTAGAACATGTACGCAATATGCATTCGGGCGTGCAGGCCACTATGGCGGCGGTAAGGCAAAGATTTTGGCCGTTCTCGTTACGGTCGGTCACGCAGAAAATGATAGCCAATTGTGTGACATGCTTTAAAGTAAAACCTACCACTTCTGAGGCATTGATGGGCTCCTTGCCCGAAAGTCGCGTTACTGTATCACGGCCGTTCACGCATTGCGGAGTGGATTGCGCCGGTCCGGTGATATTACCGGAGGGTAAGCGTCGTAATTCGCGAAGTCATAAGGCGTAGCTACAAGGTGGAGCTACAAGTATCTCAACACCCTGCAGCAGAGGAACAAGTGGAAGATTTTCAAGGGTCAGCAGCTAATGACGGGGCAATTGGTCATAATAAAACAGCAAGCAACAGCACCACTGCAATGGCCCATCGGACGGGTCCAAGAGATACACACCGGATCCGACGGCATAGCGCGCTCGGCCACTGTCAAAACGAGCAAGGGTTCTTATGTTAGGCCTCTCGCTAAATTGGGCATACTACCGGCGTAACCACCAAATTCTCAATTCCTCCCATTTCATTGTAAAACTTTATCGACTTAATCGCACATTTTCTTTTTTTGTTTTATCGTTCTTAAGTGTCATTTTATCTTTAAGTGTAACCCATTAATTCGTTCAATATATTTAGATTTAAGTACTGCATACTTAAGGTGATCCTAAAGCCATGATCCTAGCCGGTTTTTTTCAGTTTTTTTCTTAGCACTAATCTTTTAATTGGCTTTATAGAAATGCAAAATTCTTGTCTAGAATTAAAGTACGCATCAAAATCTAAGTCATGGTGGTCGAATTTATATCGAAAACGAAAAAAAATTAATATTTTTTGTTATACGTGACGACCACCACATATAAATTCGACCACCATGACCTAGATTTTGATGCGTACTTTAATTCTAGACAAGAATTTTGCATTTCTATAAAGCCAATTAAAAGATTAGTGCTAAGAAAAAAACTGAAAAAAATCGGCTAGGATCACGGCTTTAGGATCACCTTAATCGTTAGTACAAATTATTTAGTCATTTATTTTAAGCTCGCACGAAATTAGATCCGATACATCTTCTCAACTTGTGGATTAATCGCGCGTTGACATTCGTTTAAACATTGTGACCATCCAGCATAACACGTTGAAGGCGAACCCTTCAAGGGGGGCGGCGTTGTTAAGTAATCGTCATCAACAATGTATCTGTTGTGTATTCAAACCACATGATCTCCCGCGTTCCGCGGTCCTTTCGCGATGACCCAATGCGCTGCGACTAACGACCAACCAATCCCGTGCGCTTTCCTATCATCGCTCGGCCAATCTCGCGCGGTCTCGGCCTCCCCTCCGCTTGCGTGTACGTGCGGGATCAGTGGCGGTCTGTGTTCCAACGTGTGACGAGCACATTCCTCTCGACGGGTAAAAGTAAAGATTCTTTTGTGAGATTTCCATATCGAACAACATTATAAGTTCGGTAGTGGTGCTAGCGACGAAAGGTGCAATAAACCAATTAAACTCAAAGACGCGTTGTCTTGACCACGCCGTTCCCGAAGAACACACCGGTGAAAACGCGCGGAGGGCTATCCAGCCCACAGCTTCTCTCTCGGCCGACAATTCCGCAGGAGAAGAATTAACAATTTCTATAATTTTCTGTATGTCAGATTTAGTTAAAGATAAATTATCATATAATTGAGCAACTAATTGTTTAATTGCTACGTCTAATTTTTTAAGAAATGACGGAATATTTTGTAATGTATCTTGTAATGTATCTCTTACATTGTCTGATGAAGATTTAAGCCAAATCTACAATGTGCTCTTTGCTTCCTGTTTTCTGCTCTTAACCTCTTTGCGACTATATATCTCGTATTTCGCAATTCCGTCGCATAACGTGATGTTTCTTAATTTAATTAATTGTCTCTTCTGGAATTCGTCAATTTTTATCTTGGGCGACAGAGAACAAAAAACATATCGCGTTCCTCTCACGGAATTGCGAAATACGAGATAGTCGCAAAGAGATTAAGAGCAGAAAACAGGAAGCAAAGAATACGTTGTAGATCAGGCTTTAGTCTCACAGCAAAATGTTGTATCTGGATTAAATTTAGAGCTATTTATCTCTATTGTGTGTACAGTTGGAACATTTTCAAATTTTTTTTACAGATGTTTAACGATGCACCCCGAAAACTGCATCGTTCCGGCCTAACATCCTGCCGAGACCGCCCGGCCGACCACCCGCAGGGCGAAGAACGGGCACGATGTGCCCACTTTATTTTTAATTTCATGTAACGTTAGGAAGTCCGCAAACGGACTTACCGCGGCAACCGCCTTGACGCTCCGAGCGGTGCCGAAGGCAACCGAAGACAGCCGAACGCAATCGCGGCGTCGGAACGCCGTAATCCCCGACCGTTCCGCCGCACCGCCCCGGCGCTTGCGATTGCCGTCGCTACCCCCGCCACTCCGTAACGCCGTCGCGACGGGTATATAAACGAGCGTCGTTAACGCTATTTTACGATTTCCTGATCACCCGTCTCACCAACCGCACCGATCCTGAATTCACGCATCGATCTATCCATCGCTAGTCTGAACAAGGGTAGAGAGCCTTTGGCATACTCTGCCTTCGTCGAGTGTGTCTTGATAGACGACCAGCTTCCTTTTACACGAGACTACCCGAACGGGGGCAGAGCGCTTCTCTGTCTCCACCGAGCGCTTCTCGCCGGGTACCGCCTCGCCTCCAAACGCTTGCAGCCTCCACCGAGCGCTTCTCGGTGGTTGGACTCGCGCCTTTCTTCCTCGATCTAGCCACTCGTAGCCTGCCACCGGGGGTAGAGTCTGCGTACTCTGCCTCCACCGAGCGCTTCTCGGTGGCCGGACTCGCGCTAGACCGATCCTTCTGCCACCGGGCGAAATCTTTGCGATTATCACCACCGCGTCCACGCTTCGCGCTATTTCCGCGATTTAATCGCCGCGTCCGCGCTTCGCGCCATTTCGGCGCGCCCCGCTCCGCGACACCGAGAGCACCGGCTCCGCCCAAGAAACTCTGTAACGCGGTCCGACACTCGAGCCTTTGTAAATATCCCGCGCCGTCACTCCATTGTATAAATCGTTGTATATATTTTAGCGGAAATCTTTGTTTTTACCGTTCCGTCCGCGATTCCAGCCTGTATCTAAAACCGCGACGCTTGTACATACTTTCACTTACAATTAGAATAAATCTTTGTTAATTTGTCCAGAAAACCGAGTCGTATGTCTTTCCTCCGCGCCTACTCCAAACCCTGACCAGCCGCGAGCGAATCCGCGTTTCGGAAGCTAGGTTGTTTCAGATGCATCAAATCCATGAGTTGAAATGTGTTTTTTAAAACTGTCTTTTCTTTGGGCAATGGATTGCGATGGCCCTCGCGGGTGTTGACGCAATGTGATTTCTGCCCAGTGCTCTGAATGTCAACGTGAAGAAATTCAAGCAAGTGCGGGTAAACGGCGGAAGTAACTATGACTCACTTAAGGGGAGCTAACGGGGTTCAGGCGACTCGGGAGCACGCCCTGGGCTCTCGGCTGGTTTTGACCGGCGCCAGCGGGTTTCATTCCCGTCAGGGCAACAACGGGAGCATGCCCTGGGCTCTCGGCCAGTTTCGATTGGTGCTAGCGGGTTTCATTCTCGTCTGGGCAATAGCGAGAGCACACCCTGGGCTCTCGGCCGGTTTCGACTGGTGCCAGCGGGTTCATTCCCGTCAGGGTAATTAACGGGAGCACACCCTGGGCTCTTGGCCGGTATCGGTGCCAGCGGGTTTATTTTCGTCAGGGCAACACAGCTGGTTGCGGGCTAGCAACCCCTGCCGGCTTATTATTAAATCGCTGGCAAAAACGTAGATGAAGCCTCGGACGACGGGGAACAAGGCCCCATTCCCCTGGAGCACGGCCAGGGGGCTATACGAAGACAACCAAGGCAGGAAACACAGGTCTGTGAACTATCGCTCCCCTTCAGTCGATGCGAGAATTGCGCCGCAGCTGGAGTGGGCGAGTATATGGCTCTCACTGTTAGAGATGAGGCCCGGCATATGGAGGAATCGCATCCTCACCTGAACATCAGGTACAAATGCAAATGGTGTGGCAAGTCGTATGCGTCGTATCGTGCGACCGCATGCCACCTTCCAAAATGCCCAGCAGCCAGGGCAAATGAGGGGCAGAGAACCGTGGAGCAGGGCCGGTTCGACTGCCCTGACTGTGACAGGAACTTCGTCACACAGCGCGGCCTGTCACAGCATCAAAGACTGGCACACCCGGTAGCAAGAAACCGAGTGAGATCGGAGCAAGCGGCACCTAAGGTGGAGTTAAAGAGAGGTAGAGTTTTCTCTGCTGAAGATGTGAGTAGGATGCTTGAGCTTAAGGTAGAGCTCAGAGATGAGAAGAACATAGCAAAGGCTATGGTTCCGTTTATGCCGGAGAAAACCCTGAGGCAAATAAAAGACAAGAGGAACGAGGCGTGTTATAAGAGGTGGCGAGAGCAGCGCCTTGAGAGTGCACGCTCGAAACAAGAACTCCTCAATGAAAAGAACCAGCAAGTGGATGGTGCACCACTGGAAGTAGACGATGTCTTTGTTGATGCGGAGGAGATCGAGGATGTCTTCCTAGACGTGGAGGAGGCACCGTGCGATATTTACAGCTTTGACGAATCTGCGTCAACTGTGTGTTGGAGGCAAGCCAACATCGAGGCTGTACTAAAGGAGCTCAGAGAAAACGAGCCCAAGGAATCGCTGGAAGTACAACAACACATTATCCAGCTCTTGACAGCAAAAAGTGAAAGTCAGGCAATAACACAAGAGGAACTAGATACAGCCTATGAGCTGGCGGTCAGTTTGTTCCACGCTCCGGCGCCTGGGAAGGCGGGCGGTGCTTCCCGGGGACACCGGAGTCATAGAAAAGGGTTCACGGGAAGAAGCGAGCGCAAAGCCCGAGCGTATGCCCGTACACAAGAGTTATATAGAAATAATCCCGCTATCCTCGCTAAAATGGTAAGAGAGGGTATGGACGTCCGAGCGTTGGATGCAGGTGAATCGGCGAATCCATCAGTCGAGAGCGTCAAGGAGCTCTACGAAGGGCTATGGGGAAGCCCAGGTCAATGTGATATCGACCAGAGAGAACGAGAGGCCACAGTGCCGTATAATCCAGCAGAAATTCTGCATCCCATCTCCAAGACGGAGATTCTGAAGCGTTTCAGGTCTACACGGCTGAGGGTGGCAGCCGGGCCTAATGGACTCCGTAAGGGAGATCTGATGAGGAATGAGGGAGGTTATATCCTCCATGCAATCTTTAATGTAATAATGCTGGCGTTGAAACAACCAAGCGCGTGGCGCTGCAATAGAACAACGCTATTGCTCAAAGAGGGAAAGGACCTCTCTGTAGCGGCTAACTACAGGCCGATTACTATCTCCTCAATATTAAGTAGGTCCTATTGGGGCATTATGGACCAACGCCTGAGAAACGTGGTTCACCTGAATGCACGGCAAAAAGGCTTTGTGCCGGAAATGGGATGTTACAATAACATCAACTTGCTAAACGAAGTACTCGCAATGGCAAAGAAAGGCAAAGGAATCGTTGCCACTCAGGTGGACATAGCCAAGGCGTTTGATAGCCTTCCGCACCCTGTTATCAAATATGCTCTACTTGGGAAAGGGCTGCCGAAGGAAGTGGTCGCACTGATAATGGACTCATACAAAGGAGCCAAAACGACTATGAAATGTCATAACGAGACGTTTGACATAGAGTTGAAAAGTGGTGTCAAGCAAGGAGACCCTCTGTCTCCGTTTATTTTCAATGTTTGCATGGATTTGATCATTGACAGACTTGAAAGGATGGAAGGCTTCCAAGTCAAGGAAGGCCTGAGTATATCGTGCTTGGCTTTTGCCGACGATATAATACTCATTGCTGATACCAGAGAAGCGGCGAGTCGGCTTATGGATAAGCTTGTCGGCTCCCTTACAAGATGGGGAATGGCACTATCGATTGGAAAGTTCGTCGCCTTTAGTATTGTTACCACTAAAGACAGCTGGTATATGGTGGAATCCAGAAATATACAGCAATGGCGAGAAGATCGCTTATTGCGGCCCTGCTCAGTCAATGCAATACTTAGGCATACAGGTTACTCCATGGGAAGGAGTAGTTATTAAGCGCGCAGTTGCGCGACTAAAGAATACGCTCCCAAGAATCAAGAGGCTACCCCTGAAGCCACACCAGAAAGTTGAACTTCTGGCGCGGTATGTCTTGCCGCACTTTTTGTATGCCTTCACCGTGGGCACTATAAGTGCTACAGAACTTTGAGAACTAGACCAAACACTAAGGACGGCGGTGAAAGACTATCTGCACCTTCCAATGTCTACGGCAGACGGTCTGCTATACGCGTCTAAGCGCGATGGCGGCATGGGCTTTCCCAAGCTCGAAATTGTTGTAACATCCGCAATGTTAAAAGCTGGTTTTTGCTTTCTGAACAATAGCGATCCGGCAATCCGAGCCCTAGTAGTGGCGTCAGGGCTGGAGAACAAACTAAAGCGTTTGGCGCACGTGGCCAAACTGGGCTAGCCCCTATAGTCGAATAAGCAAAACGACGGTTATAAGAGCAAAGCCGAAGCAAACGAATGGCACAAGTGGGCGGAGCTACCGTCCCAAGGCAAAGGAGTGCCAGCCTATAAAGATGATAAAATAGGCAATGAATGGCTATAACCTGTTGTCCTAACCTGTTGAAACCGTCCAGGTATATTACGGCACTTAAGCTAAGAGCCAATGTTGCGGCGAACAAGGTATCGCAGACCAGGATCGCTAAGACCAACAGCGTCATGTGCCGTAAGTGTAAGGCTCAACCCGAGACATTGGGTCACATATTGGGGCAGTGCGTATACACCAAGTCTGGTAGTATTAAGCGACATAACGATATTCGAAACTTCATCGAACGCCACGTTTTGGGGCAACGTGGCATGGTAGTAACGAAAGAAGCTTGACTACAGGACCCTCATTTGAGGAATCTCCAACCAGACCTGTCATACAGTATCGGGAAAGGGTCTTCGTGGCTGATATCACAGTCTGCCATGAGGATGGTGATCTCCTAGAGAGAGGTAAAAGGGACAAGCTCGCCAAATATGCGTCCCTCGTAGCCCCACTTAAAGCTCAATTAGGGGCGAAAGACTGTATGATCCTCTCGATAGTTATCAGGACAAGAGGAGCAATGCCCAGAGACACTGTTACCTGTCTTCGCGAACTACTAATTAAAGACAGAGGCTCGCTGAGAACGCTAACACTTCAAGCGTTTAGGAGCTCAGTGGAACTCTTCCATATGTTTATGGATTACAACGCGCCTTTACGCCTCAACAGCAGCGATGCTGCAGATTAAAAAGCTTTTGGCACTAGCTCACTGATGTAATTTTATATACAAACGATGGTCTTGGACCGGATCCACCCAAAATTATTTATTTATTTATTCGGGAGCATTCTACACTCCCGATTTTAATCTATGCCGGCATTTTTGCCGTTGACATCAGTGATGCGAGTCGCTCGGATGGGCACCGAGCGGCGGCAGAGCCGTGCGACCGAACCGCCCCGGCGCACGGGCGGACGCCTCCACGTGGCTCCCCGCGGTAACGACAACACTAAGCCGGCCAAGTTTCGCTTCCCCAAGCTGGGGACTCTGCTTAAATAATTTTTCCAGCCCGTACGCAGGAATCCCGCGGCAGATCAGTCAGATGGGTTTCCCTCCTGCGGGAAGACTTGCCAAGAGTGCTAGATAGACCCAGTCAATATAAGATAGGACAGAACGAAAGTTATGCTGGATTGCGTATCCTTGTTATTGGGTAACCCGTTGCGCAGATGAGCGATCCATTAGTTAACCTGCAGGATCGCCCGAGCCGGGACCCGTTGTTATCAGAAACCGCACTGCCCTGAAGCGATAAGACGCGCCGAAAGACGTGAGAAAAATAGCCAAATGCCACGTCATCTAATTAGTGACGCGCATGAATGGATTAACGAGATTCCCACTGTCCCTATCTACTATCTAGCGAAACCACTGCCAAGGGAACGGGCTTGGAAAAATTAGCGGGGAAAGAAGACCCTGTTGAGCTTGACTCTAGTCTGTCTTTTCTTTGAAATGGTCTAAGGCAATTATCAATATAACAAGTGAAAGTATCTTGTTTATAAATATACTTTAAATGAAATATAATATTGCAATAAGAACAATTTATTGTTGAAAATATAGCAATTTATTGGTTGTTCACGTATCAATCAAAGTTATTAATCGAATTTTATATTTTCAATAATATCTTGAATATAGGCATATCTTTTCAAACATTTTCTTTATCTATTAAAGATTACTACTTCAATAATTTCATAAATATGCTCGCTTTGTGAAGGATAATAAATACCCATAACATGGAAAATTTTGAAAAGTATGTCTAATGCTTTCAAACAGTTCTCATATTCGTACTTAACTTCATTAATGATGACATAAATTTTCTCAATATCAGCGTAAGTTGGCCCTTCCATTAACAGAAAAGATTGTAAGTGTAAGCCCCGTATTTTTGCTCTTTCTTTTTGCAAATTAATTTTGGTTTCAATATCGGCTGCACTCTGATGGAATAAAGGAAATATTGAAATACCTAAATGAAGATATTTCGAGAAAACAAATTTCGTAGTTTCTGACAATACTCACAGTTGCATGAATTATAATAGAATCTATACATTTTTAGGCCGAAAATTTTTAGTGTTTGTTTTTTATTATGAGTCTTCCCTTTGGTGGTAAAATATGACACAGTATTTTGATTTGTTTTATTACTTTGAAATCTAAAACAGAAGGGTAATGTCTCACTTTAATAAACAATTACACCGAACATAAAAGATTTCAACCTTAATAAATTGTCCAGATCGTGAACCTAGGTAGTTTTCAAAACTTTAACTATTGCTCATAGTTTATTAAAAAGTAATTAACTAATACAGAAATTCCACTATAATAATTAGGTACTCTCAATGCACAGTCAAGTTATACAGGGTGTTCGATATAAAAGTAACCACCCGAATAGGGGGGGTAGATTGGGTCAAACTGAAAAGAAAAGTCTTGTACCATTTTGCAAAATTCGCAATAGTTAACGAGTTATTAAATAAAACGTCTGAGCGAATGAGCGCACAAGGAGCGATAGAGGCGGGCCTCGGCGGCTGGCTGGGTTGGCACGGTGCCCGGCGCGCGGCGAGCGGTGGGGGTCGAGAGACGAGCGGCGAGCGGGGCGCGGCGCGGCGCGGCGAACGTTGAGCGACAGATGTTATACACTGCGGCGAAAAAGTATTAGAGCCAGCCCATACTAAACTTATGATAATTCCTTCGCGTAAACGGGATTTTTCTTCGCGTAAACGGGATTTTGTAGTAAGTGCACAACGTTTCGGCTCACGGTTAGAGCCCTTATCAAGTGCCGTCTGAAATATGAACATCGCGATGTAACACAATAAAAAATATATAAATTGGAAATTAGTCATAAAAACAGAGAGCGTTACCTAATCGTCAATAAGACTTGTCATATATTAGTCAAGACCTCCTTTCGTTCATGGGAATGTCCCAGCATTATCACAAAGCGCAAACTACGGGAAATCACTCATGTAAAACCGATATACAGAGAAAGAGATGTGACAATCAATTCTTACGTGTCTTGAATATAAAAATTCCACCAACAAGCATCTTGAGTTTGAGACTCTCCGATAAGCGATGTTATGCGAGTGGAAGAACTCGGGAGACTGAACACTAACAAGGGAAAAGAATCAAGGAGTCAAAAGGTTGCCACAAGAAAGTAACAAAATAAACAATTAAACTGCCGAGATGACGCCGTCATAAACTTCGTTTAGATTATCTGTATTTCTCTGAAGATTAATAATGTTGTTGTGTTTCTTTATAAAGAACATTTCAGCTATCTCTCTCTTTTTTGTATTACACTCCTTGTGTAAAATCTTAGGATCAGACCAATTAAAATTATGGTTATTGTGTAATCTGTGTTTACTCACAACTGAGTGATTGCTGAAATGCTTTTTTATATCATTACAATGCTCCTTGACTCTAGTCTCAAGATGTCTCTTAGTTTGCCCTATATAAGAAGCCTCACAGTCATCACATTCAATCTGATAAACAATGTTGGTTTCCCTATTTTTCATCAATCTATCCTTACCCCTTTTGATAACTGTGTTAAGCTTCTTCGGAGTTAAGCTTTGATCTTTTAGTTGACTTTTTAGCTCCGGCGCCGAGAAATTACATTTTTGTGCCAACATTCGTAACGCTTTTATGAATTCGTTTATAGACTCCTCTTGCTTCTGCTTTCTTTCACGAAATGTGAACCTCGTTAAATGTATATTTTCCCTAGGTGCGTACAATTCTTCCAATTTTGTTTTTAGTGTCGCGTAGGGCGTTGTTAGCGGATTCATCGGGGTTACAGTTGCCTTGAGTTCTTCGTAAACCTCCGTGCTTAAACGTGTAATTAACAATACCGACTTTTTTGTTTCCTCGACATCGTTCAGAATGATGAAAGCTTCTAATTGATCCTCGAACGTTTTCCATTTTGCTTCTTTTTTAAACGGCTCGATAGTATTTACGTTGAATTGAGCCATCTTCGGTTGTTTTTGCACGCGGTTTTTTGTTGTCTCGTCGACTGCGGTTTTGCCCCCGCGACTTCGAACTGCTTTTAACAAGAGTTTCTGCACAAAGTCTAATGTTGCCCCCGATGGCACTTCCACCTCGTATCGTTCACAAATCGCCAATAAATCGTTTTTGGAGTACGTTTGAGTCCACGCCGTTTGCCCGGATTGAAAATTATTTTCAACTTCTTCCCACTTTAATAAATCTTTGTCTGAGCTTATTTCGTCCTCTGTTTTTTTCCTCCACCGGCCATTCCGTTAATTTATTCTAATGTATATTTTGTTTGAACGTTTTTTATTTATGTATCCCATCCTCGTCGCCACTGTTGAGAACCCATTTAAGGGATAGGAAAATAACTGAAAAGACGCGTAAGGGGAAACGCTGACGTTTATTGTGACTCCGTGAGACGTCGAGACGAGCTCACGATCGACTGACTCGTCGACTCGATATTAGGCGTTTAAGTACCATGTACTTTTAAGTAGGGATACCACACTATCTTAGCATCTTTGAATAGAATTACATACATTAAGATTTACCCTTTTAAGGATATGCTTCAATTACGAGCATCTTAAATTAGAAGCTAAACCACTCATTTCCTAAAAAAAAATTTTATATATACATGCATATATATATATATATATATATATATATATATATATATATTCAAAGCATTTACAGAATTTGGCTGTATATGGAATTCAACATCTTCGATAATTTCATTCCATACAACGACTTGTATTCGTTTGGTCTTTCCATTATTCAAGTAGAACTTAAAAAACTTATATTGCTTATCATCTCCAATTTTACGTGGAGCTTCTATGCCGTCCACATATCCGACAATCTCTCTATTAAAGTACCATTATTATAAATGTATGATAGTTACAAAATATACTTTTAAAAAAATCAGTTCATAATAATAAAAATTTGATATTTAAGGCTCCTGTTCACTCACTGCAGCCATCTTGGATTGATGACGTCAGAAGCGAGAAAATCATGAAAGTATATCATAAAAATTCTTGTGATTTACACTAAAATAAAAATGCTTTTTAATAAAATACCATCTGTAAACGATAAAATAGATTTGTAAAATACACCGAAACATCCCCTTTTATATGAGTAATCCACATTTGTCGAAGTGAATGTTGTCTAATCAAGAACGAAAACAAGCCGTTCAACAGTTGCCGAATTGAAATAAGTATGTGCCTGCACATATTAAATCACAATAAAGTGGATATCTTCGATGTATTTTAACACTATCACAATAATTTTAAATGTAAAAACACTGCACTAAAATAAAGAATAACGCCGTGACCGGGGCACATTGTCACATCAAATGTAATTGCATGCAAAATGTTATCCAAACTGTATTCAACGTAAATATCAATATATTATAGTGCGCTGCAATGTAAAAAAGTAAAATCCTTCACAGAAACATTTATTTTATTTAAAAAAAGTACAAAAAGCACGAAGTTTTCGTCTTAATCTAAATACAAGAATTCCACTCGAATGCGCAAATTATTGATACACATTTTTTTTTATACTTATGTCGGTAATTAAACATAAAATATTTTTACTCGTTATCGTCATCCGAAGATTCGCAATAGATTCCCATCAAATTCGTGACAACGTGCCTTGAGGGCATTTTTTTACTTCAAACAGCCTCATGGCCGACACGTTTGAGATATTCATAAGGTTAGGTATTGCACGCGGTAAGTAAAAGTACATACTTTAAGATAATATAAAGGTCTATTCTGAAAAAACATAAGCTTCATGTCCAGTACGTTGAATATTAGACAATAAAATGTTACTTACGGTCGCAAAAAACTTTCAAGTTGATTTTACGTCAACACGGCTGGAGCAATCTCAACACTGTAAACACACCAAAGATGGGCATACACTAAACACGTTTTGGGAATGACGGGTACTGCTCTCTGGTTATTAGTTTTTTTAATAAAGCCGATGTGACAACGTGCCCCGTGTGACAACGTGCCCCGGTCTACCTTATTTAGAATTCAAATCAATGAAATTTAATAAATAAGCCGTTTTATTTTCGACCCAACTGGCCAATTGAAACAAGATTGCACGACGTTTTGACCGAATTCCGGTCCTTATCAAGTGCTTTAATTCAAGTTACACCGATCCGCATAACAAACTTAATTGCATCGTTGACGTGGTGTTCTGACAACGTCAAGACAAACGCAAAACTAAACAAAAGAGAAAATAATACATTTAACAATAAAAAAACTATACAAAATCATTACAATATCGCGCTAGTCAAAAACAATAAAATCAATTAACATTGTAAAAATTAGTTAAAAGCTTACAATTCTTATGCGTTCCAAAACAAACGGTGAAATCAAAACGTCACTAGCCATATCGAGGCACAACGTCCGAACAGTAAGACAGTCAAAGTCGAAATGAAACGTAATCCGCGGATAGCAAACGGCGCTCTGGTGGAAAAACGAGCAGAACCGAATATACAGGGCCGACTAAGTAATACCAATGACACGGTTATAAATAGATGGCAGGCTCTCAGTATCGTTTTGTAAATTGATTGTGCAATCATGTTTTTTAATGAAAAACATTTCCGATATTTCTTTTTTTTTTAAATGTTTTTCTTTGTATAAAATTTTCGGATGCTGCCACTTGAAATCATGATTGTGTGCAAGATGGTGTTTGCTCACAACAGAATGATTATCTACATTTTTCCTGATATCACATCGATGTTCTTTGATGCGTGTTTCTAAATGCCTTTTTGTCTGGCCAATATATACCGCATCACAATTTGCACAATCAATCTTATAAACTAACTCCGTCTGACTGAGATTCGGCAACCCGTCTTTACCCTTCCTAATGACACAATCCAATCTCTTCGGGATGGTGTGAAGAACTCTAAAGTTCATGTATCGCATTGTACGGCTAACATTCTCGCTAAGGCCCTTTATGTAAGGTACAGTAATGCACCTTCGAGGATCTTGGGCCACTTCGCTACTGACAGGATCATTGTTGTTACGATTTCGCAATTCGCCAAGCCGGACATTGACATATTTATCAACAACTTTTTTCGGGTAACAATTATTAATAAGGATCTTTTTTATTTATTTAATAATTATAAAAAAATATTAAACATTTTTATTAAGAATACTTTATATAAAATAGTACTTACACTGTCCTATCATACATTTGAATGTGCTCTAGATCCTCATCTACTGTTAGCAATTTTGCACCCTTTAATTTTTCAAATCTGGATAATTCATCTTCTGTTACATCCATAGACGTATATAATAGACTGCGCATTCCCATTGGAGATCTGTCGCGGAGATGTAAAGGACGGAAGATATGCTTGCAGTGGCACTTTCTTTTCTAATTGACGTTGGTGGGGAGAAGAAAAGGTTAGGAGAAGTGATCACGTGGTTATTGACGCCTTGAATCTTGCTGCGGGAAAAGTATCATCGTGCAATACAATACTCATAAAAATACATGTAAAAATGGTTTGGTATTCAAGAATCAGACTTTATTTATAGTGATACACAATAACAAACTCGTATATGCTCTTAATAGTTATTGGTTCATAATGTAACTATTTATTATAATTAGTTCAACATATGTAACGTTTAATTATAATTTTTTAAATAAAAGTATTTAGTTCATATGAATAAAATTAGATAAGCAAAATAACTTGTTGCACATGTAATTAACGTAAAAAATACATGCTTTATCTATAAAATATATAATATATTATGTTCAAATATAATATCATAAATCTGCAAAAATATAAACAATAATATGTGAAAATATAATTATTGGTTTTGAAAAATAACAATTCGATTGTGAAAACTTCTTATTCGTTTTACATTTTCACTTAAAGTTTTGCCTTCGTGATGTAATCTTATAGAAAAATATTTTTTCAGAATATTATTAAATAATTCGTCTTTATGATTATTAATAAAGGATTTTTCAATTAGAAAATTCAACTTTTCAAACATATTAAATGACAGTAATAATTTTTTAGCACAAATCATTAATTTTAGCAGCACGTTCTTTGTAGATAAAAGATGTTTTGTGCTTCGCAGTACTTTTTCTGCAGTTTTGCAAATTTTTATTACATCAGCAGATGGTGACAATAAACCTCTTCTATTTTTCATATTATCTAACGTAGGTGCTCTGTTTTTAATTTTTTGAAGTTCAGAATAAATTATATCACTTTCCAAACATTCTATACAAATATCACATTTCAACTTTTTTTTTAACTGTTTACTACAGCACCAGCAATGTACATTACTACTTCAGAATTATATTCGTTCCAACACCAGTTATTATACGTAGCATCATGTTAAAAATTGACAAACGTCTCTGAATTTTCATTATATGTAAGCTCGGACATTTCTTGTACTTTAAACATATTTGTTTCATCTTGTAAAGTACAATTAGCTCCTTCTGGAACAATTGCATTAACATGAGTTATTATTTTTTTATAACTAGATCGAAATTGACGACAAGTAGGATTATTGTTGTTTCCTCCCATTCTTCTTATGCACGAAAAAAAAGTTTCCAAATGATCCTGAGATAGCTTATATGTGAGTAAATAAGACATTACTTGTTTCACAAAAAGGAATTTTGCTAGATGTAACACGCTTTTTATACCAACAATTATTCCCCAAAATGCAGTTCTTTTAAGGCTTTTTAAAATAGAAATTTCTTCTCCTTTTTCTATAATCTTTAGATTTATGATATAATCAATGAAGTTTTTTGCTTTCTCTTCCATTTCACTTAAATTTTTAGAAGTAATGCAATCCTGAGACTTATTTTTTCCATATTTTGTCCTGCTGTTCAAAAAATAAAAAATGTCATTTATTATTCGACAAAATTGTGAAGTTGCACGCGCTCCATTGAATGCATTGGGAAATTTTATTTCCATAAAAATAAGCGCGTCAGCTACTCTGGTACTAAGTATTTGTGCAGCTAATTTTATTTTCATTTTTTCTGTATAAAAATTGATGTGTCTTCTTGTAATTTTGGTTTTTGCATGCAGTTTTTCTTTTTCTTGCCACTCCACTAACTTTACAATATAATGCCAATCAATGTTATTTCCTAAGAAAAGAAATAAAGATAAAGAAAGAAGAGAGCTAGTTAATTAGTAAAATGTTTTTTTTAATTTTAAAATATATATAGAGCATAGTATTTATGGTCTTTGTTAAAAAAAATAATTTAGCATACTTATACACATATATCAATATATTTCAATATAATACCTTCTTTATCTTTTAATATACATCTAGCCATTGCGTTTCTTATTAATTTAAGCATATGACATGCATCAGGAATAATGATAATAGGCTCCTTAGTAACTGGATAATCAAAATAAGAATTTTCTTCTATGTTTTTAATATTAGCTCCAAGCTTTTCTGCCATACTTATATTGGTTCTTGCTCCATCGAAATTCAAAGAACGAATGTTAGATATACCATTTTCGTGCAATAATATTAAATTCTGTTTTAGAATATTTGCACGTACATCTGCAGACAAACTCTTAATAAAATAATACGAAATTGGGGTCTTAAAATGACCATTTAGGCAAACCAGCATGAACACTAAAGCATAAGTAGCTTTCTCAGAATTATCACTATCATCAGTGCCAAGTCCCAAATCAACTGTTCCGTGATACATTTTTCCATCCCATTCAATAAACCTTTTAATTGACTCTTTATCAACTTGCATTCCAAACTGTAATTCTCTTCCTTCTTTCAAATTTTCCTCAATTATTTTTTTAATATTATGTAATACAAGTTGGTTTATGCCAGGACCAAAATCAAATTTGGAAAACCAACGCCTTACAGTTTGTGGATGGGGTAAGGATTTTAGAAATGTATTTCTAACATAAGTGTAAGCAGCCGCTGAGTGAAATAGTAAAGTGCAAGCAAACTCTCTTAATGCAGTAGGATGTGTTAATTTTTTTGGACGTTAGAAGATTTTTAATTATTTCATGTAAAGTGGGACTTATAGAATCTTATATAGTGATCAGAAAAGAAAGTATGAAATTTCACAATCTTCACATATCTTGATATATTATACTCCATTAGCAACAGCAACCAGCGATTAATTGCAATATGGTCAAATATAACAATACTACAATTCCTTACTTGTATCATATCTATAGAATTACTAGAAAAAAGTCAATTTTTTTTTAGACAATTCAATATTTCTTGTAGGTTTTCTATTTTCTTTTTTAAATATCTGACTGTATCATCACACTTTTTTATTTTACTCTTGGTTTGCGTTAAATATTTTTGAAAAATGTGCCAAGCTTCATCTGAAGCAAAATCTTCTCTACGTAGGTCTCCGACATATCTCAAAGTACGCAAACGTTTTTTTTTGTTACTTTCAAACTGATCTGCTTTTCTAAAAATAAAATAAAATAATACTAAACTTATACTAAGGTAAACCATTTTATGTGTATATAACTTTATTTATAGTAAATTAATTTTTGAAAAAATGTGTAAAAAGTATAATTATATGTAAAAACCAACCTTTTTAATTGTTCATCTCTTGCAATCTCAACATCTATTACAGTTTCCTCAATATTTGTGGTTTTATGTGCTGTATCTAATGTTATGCTTGTATATAGTTCGGTGTCACTTCTAAAAAAAATATGCATGTATTTATGTTTGTGTGTGACATAGGTAAAATAATTATTATATGGAAACCAACTTCTTTAGTTGTTTATCTCTTGCAATCTCAACATCTATTACAATTTCCTCAATATTTATGGATTTATGAGCTGCATCTGGTGTGACGCTTGTATATAGTTCAATGTCACTTCTAAAACATTATATATGTATTTATGTTTGTCTGTATATATGTGTGTGTGAATTAGATAAAATAATTGTTATATGGAAACCAACTTCTTTAGTTGTTTATTTCTTGCAATCTCAACATCTATTACAATTTCCTCAATATTTATGGATTCATGAGCTGCATCTGGTGTGACGCTTGTATATAGTTCGGTGTCACTTCTAAAACATTATATATGTATTTATGTTTGTCTGTATATATGTGTGTGTGAATTAGATAAAATAATTGTTATATGAAAACCAACTTGTTTAGTTGTTTATCTCTTGCAATCTCAACATTTATTACAGTTTCCTCAATATTTATGGATTCATGAGCTGTATCTTCTGATGCCACGCTTAGATCCATGTTAATATTTTTACTATTTTTATTTTTGCCAGTATTTTTACCACTAAAAGCGCTCTTGGCACTTTTTATAAAATATAAAATATATATATACACTATATATACAATATTGTAAACTTAATAGTTACGTTTGTATATAGTTCGGTGTCACTTCTAAAACATTATGTATGTATTTATGTTTGTCTGTATATATGTATGTGTGAATTAGATAAAATAATTGTTATATGAAAACCAACTTGTTTAGTTGTTTATCTCTTGCATTCTCAACATTTATTACAGTTTCCTCAATATTTATGGATTCATGAACTTCATCTTCTGATGCCACGCTTAGATCCATGTTAATATTTTTACTATTTTTATTTTTGCCAGTATTTTTACCACTAAAAGCGCTCTTGGCACTTTTTATAAAATATAAAATATATATATACACTATATATACAGTATTGTAAACTTAATATTTTTTAAATCATGAAATATACTCAGTGCTTTGTAGACGTGATAATACAGACAAGCTCCTGCTTTCAAATATCTTCTAATGTCATTGCCATATATTTTATAAACAAAGTCTGATTCTTGAAAGTGTTTGCTGCAGACTGCACTACTCGGGTTTGTCGTGCGACCAATAAATGAGAACCACTTTGCTCTAACCTCTTCCTTCTTAGATAATCTTAAAAATAATGAATAAAATTTAAAAAAGTTAGTTAAAATAAGTTATGAAATAATTATAGTTTGACCTATAAACTTTTGTAAAAAATAAAAATTTTCACATAAAGTCACCTGTGTAATGATAGGTTATCTTCTTGTCCTTGTTCTATTTTGCAAATACAGCAATACCAAACCATTTTTACGTATTTTTAATATTTTTATGAGTATTGTATTTGCACAATGTATTGCGATGACACTTTTCCCGCAACAAGATTCAAGGCGTCAATAACCACGTGATCATTTCTCCCCACCTTTCCTTCTCCCCACCAACGACAATTAGAAAAGGAAGTGCCACTGCAAGCATATCTTCCGTCCTTTACATCTCCGCGACAGATCTCCAATGGGAATGCGCAGTCTATTATATACGTCTATGGTTACATCAACGTTGGTGCAATTATCAGAGAATTCATTTGTTCCATCAACGTTGGGGCAATTATCAGATAATTGATTGTCCTTCCTCATGTCTATGTATATGTCTTTTTTATATAATAATTTATGAAAAAATTAAATTATTAGTGTAACAAATCAGTAAATAAGTAACATTTGTACAAATTACTTTATGTAATGGTATTATTCAAAACAAGTAGAAACTTGCACATTGCTTCCTCAGTTTTTAAGTATGCAAGTAGAAACTTGCACGTTGCTTTCTCATAGTTTTTAAATGTGCAAGTAAAAACTTGTACATTGCTTCCTCATAGTTTTTAAGTGTGCAAGTAGAAACTTGTTTAAGTGAACAAGTAAAAATTTGTACATTGCTTCCTTATAGTTTTTAAGTGTGCAAGTAGAAATCTGCACATTGCTTTCTCTATGAGGAAGCCTGTTTTTTAATGCATAATTATTAATAAATATTTATTAATTTGACTTCCTCATGGAGGAAGCAATGTGCAAGTTTCTACTTGCACACTTAAAAACTATAAGAAAGCAATGTACACATACAAGTTTCCACTTGCACACTTAAAAACTATAAGAAAGCAATGTAAAAGTTTCCACTTGTACACTTAAAAACTATAAGAAAGCAATGTACAAGTTTCTACTTGTACATTTAAAAACTATGAGGAAGCAATGTACAAAGTTTCTACTTGCACACTGAAAAACTGAGGAAGCAATGTACAAGTTTCTTCTTGTACACTTTTTTTTTATAGATAGTGTCATTAAAGATACTTACACATTTTTTAAACAGAAATCGGTAACCCCCTCACCGATTCTCGCAAAATTCAAAACAACCTTCTTTTAATAATATTCTATATAAAATTACATGTACATCTTATACACTTTTTAAGCAGAAATCGGTAATCCCTTCACCGATCCTCGCCAAATTCACTAACAATCTTCCTTTAATAATACTCTATCCTCAAACTTAAGGTAGACCGAGGCGAATTGGATCAATATAAGTTTTAAGATAGTATTTGTTAATGTTTTTTTTTTCAAACGAGCTATTTTAGCGTGTTAATTAATAATCCGATTTGCCTTGGTCTACGTTATATATTTTTTAGGCAGAAATCGGTAACCCTTTCACCAATCTTTGCAAAATTCAAAACAACCTTCCTTTAATGATACGTTCTATATATAAGATTACATGTATAACTTGTACACTTTTTAGGCAAAAATCAGTAACCCCTTCACCGATCATTGCCAAATTCAACACCAACCTACTTTTAACGATACTCTATCCATAAAATAAAAATTAAACTCGATATCTCAAAATTTGCGAAAATTAGGGCAATCATATAGATTTTTAAAAACAGAAATTGGTAACTTCTTTATTATTAGCAATTTTTATTAATTCTATTATATTCTTCAATTTTTTCTACCCGTATTTCATATATAATTCGTTAAGATTTGGTTGATTAGTTCTAGAGTTATAAAAATTTCGGTAAATTTGGCACATACATACATACACACGTATCGACATTTTTTTAAATGTAATATTTTGACGTTTTAGAACATAAGAAACACATTAGCATCGAAAACTAAAAAAACAATTTTCTCTTCGGTCTTTTCTACCCCTATTTCATGTATAATTCATTAACATTTAGTTGATTAGATCTAATTTTATATGCGATCAAAGGTCTATATACGAAGTTTATGTAAACAAAACTTCTTCTATGAGGAAACAAAAAAATTTATCTGAATATTTATTAGTTCCTTCTAGAGATTTCAAATTGTCTTAAATATTAATCCTTTGTCTGATAACGACCTTCTAGCTGACTGTATAAGTCTGTCACGTTTGACGTTAATTTTTCTATTTTTTTTCAAGTATTTTAAAGAATTTGAAAAAATTTTGCAAACATTTGTGAATATTATAAGATATTAATAATTTTATAATTATTTTGATAAACATTGCTTATTTAATATTTTTTGGCGGGCTTGTATGTTTTATAGCTAGATGTAAATATCATTTTGGATAGAATGTCGTAAACCCACATTGTTAGACAATTACATCTATAACATCCATAATCCATAATTTTTTAAACATATATTTCTTTATATACATAATTTTTAACACATCTACTATCTCGCTGTTTGCCAAGATAAACTTTTAATGCTTGCCAGGAACGAACTCGTGAAAAAGCAACATAAAGTTGTCCATGATTTAAAAACATCTTTACGAAGATCTATTCTTACTTTGTCAAATGTCTGTCCCTGTGATTTATTAATCGTCATAGCAAAAGCTAATTTTATTGGAAATTGTCTTCTTTTAAATGTAAAAGGATATACATTTTCACAATACAATGTTATACGATTTAAAAAAACAATATCTCCTGTTTTATCACCTGTTAATATCTTACATTTCAATAAATGATTTGCAAGTTCTATAACCATTAATCTAGTACCATTACAAAGTCCTTCATTGATATTAAAATTTCTTATTAACATAATGACACAGTTCGGTCTTAATCACAATTCGTAAGGAGGAAAAGATGATGGAGACAAAGTATTTAAATATTATGGTAATAAAGATTCACTAATGTCACCATCATTGCCACAATTTATAGCACTATCTATACTTGTATAAATTTGTTCTTCCGTTTTATTTAATAATTCAACAACTTGTTTATTTTAGCCATGTTGTCAAATTCTTTTTTTTGTATTAAATCACCATATATATCTGTAACAATATCTGCATTAGGTGGTGCTATGCAACATTCAGGAATTTGTACATTATCATTAAAATCATTTAATATCCTATCACCCATATTTAATAGAAATTTGGCAAATTCAATTTCATTTGGAAGAACTCGCATATTTTCTGTCAAAGAGAAATTTACGAAATATTTCCAGAGAAAACTAAATTTAATAGAAAGATTCACAATTTCACTTCGTGTACCTCGTACTTTAATTGGAAGAAGTTGTCTAAAATCACCACCTAATATGACAATTTTCCCACCAAATAATACATCATTATTCATAATGTCACGCAATGTTCGATCCATAATTTCCAAAGCATATCGTGGCGCCATTGGTGCTTCATCCCAAATAAAGATATCTATTTCTTTTAAATATTGAGCTTCTTTAGACTGAATTTTAATGGGAGATGATGAGTCAAAAATAGTGGAACTGGCAATCTAAAAATTTTATGGACTGTCTTTCTAGCAGGAAGTAACGTAGCTGCGATACCTGTGAAGGCCATTGTACACACACGTTTCTTCGAATTTGAGCTAAATAATAAATTGTTGTGTATACAAATGTTTTACCTGATCCACCTGGGCCATCAATATAAAAACAATGATTATTACGACTTTTATCATCTAATCTATTTAATATTAAATCAACTATTTCTTTTTGTTTTTCATTTAATTGATTATATTGCCTAATACCTACTTCCATTGCTTGTTCTATGGTCACATTACCTTCTTCTTCATTATTTTCTATTAATTGTTTCATTTGTGGAAAATCGGTGAACTTTTGCCTTCAGCAAGAAGCATAGCACCGATTTGTGCATAAACTTTTTTTTGTGCTTGTAACATACCAAAATGTCGCGCATAATCTTCTGACATTGCTATTTTAAAACTTTCCCAAAGTTCATCAGGATGTAAAGGTTGACAATATGTATTAAAATACGCACAAGTAATTTACGAAGCTGTCGTGGCATCATCCATCCAACGGCTTCATCCATAGCTCGTTTCCATTCATCATCATCTTCAATTAACCTAAAGCTAAACATGTTTCCAAAAATGATTGATAAATTTCTCCTTTTACAGTTTTTAAATCGTTAAAACTTGTAGCTCCCTTAACATTAAGTAACAGTAACCGTAAATGAAATAATTCTATTTGTGTTGGACAAACAGTATACATTCGACCTATACAATTATACGACCTATAATTACTACGTTTAACCCAATGTGATATAGTTTTACCATTAATTTTTTCTTTTTTAAAAGTATAATAACGTGGAATATCTACGTATAAATACTTTCTTGCTTCAATATCGCGTAAATTTAGTGCAAAATAATCTATTAACATAGTGACTTGATTTAAGGCAGAAGTCATTGCATCTTCAATAGATTCATTTTCAATTATTATACTTTGTTCATTAGGTAGATGAACTGGCAAACGTATTATAGCATGACTTTTATCTTGCAATTTTTTGCTAAGTATACGCCAGCTAGCTTCTACAGGTCCAACGTAACGTGCCTCAATATAATTGCGTATCTCGTCATGATCAATAACTATATTTTCTGTTATTGGTTCAATTGTTATAAAGGCAGCATCATGACCTTTATAAATATATTTATATAGATATTTAACAGATTTGATACTGGAAACTATTTCAACATTAACATGACTATTAAATATAACTGATAACATAGGACAATATGGAACAACATAACGATTATCAACTATATATCCACCAGGTCGTTCAAAAGTCTTACCAGTATCTCGTCGACGATAATATGGATAAGCATCCTTATCCATTCTCGTTTCTTCAACGAAAGTTTTTGGATAATGTTTCGAACATTTCCCATCTATTAAACACCAATCGCCACAAGGCCCGTGAATCATATGTCTCATAACTATGTTATGAAAATTATGATTCTCACATAGATCAGGAATTTCAGCAGATATATACTTATCAACAATTTCTGAAATTTTTATTTTAAAATTTCGTTTTAAAGTGATCAACATATGAACGTGTGGTAAACCACGTTTCTGAAATTCAATAACATATACATATGCTGCTACTTCACCAAAAAAATTTTGTTTAACAATCACATCTATAAGATAATCTTTTTTAATATTAAAAACGCGAGCACAAATATCAGGTCTATCATAAGCTTGTTGACCAGGCAAAAGATTTTCTGTAATTTCACGCCATTTTGGATTACAGGTCATTGTGACAAAAAGATCTGGTTTACCAAATTTAACAACAAGTGTCATTGCATCTTGGTAATTTTGAAACATATAACGTGGTGAGCCGATAAACGTAGAAGGAAGTATAACCATTTTTCCAATACGTCTGAATTATTTACCATATTTTGCATATAATCTATTAAACCTTGATATGTTTCAGAGCGCAACTCTTTTTGATGAGTTTTGCAATATTCCGTTCTGTCTCTTTCAATTCTTACATAATTGTCTACAAGCCATTGTTGGAATAAGCGTCGTCCTAATAAAAAAATATTAAAATCATCACGAATAGCCATGCGATACTTGACATATTGCCCTCTACTTATACGTTTGTCACTATTTAATTTCTTTAAATGACAATGCCATCCTTGAGTACCGTATGGATAAAACAATGGATAAATCCATGGCTCAACATTTGGGTTCATGATACTGATATTTTGCAAAGTTTTGGTGTTTTTATTACGTACTACAACGTATGATTCAGGGATTTCTCCATCAGCAGTTGTAGCAAAAACAGCAGCAACTTCATTCGTTCTTTGGGCATTATATTGACGTCGATCCGTTTCTGGTCTTAAGTTAAATAATAATTGTAATTCCAATTGATTTGATTCTAATTGTCGTTGATTTTCTAATTCTTCACCCATCATTTGATATGATTGAGCAAACACATTATACCTATTCTCGCATTATGTGCTCAAGATTTTGCACGATTTCCAAATCCAAATTTGAATTATCATTAAGACGATAATCTATAAATTCATTTGAATCTACAATAAAAAGTTGACCATAAGTTGGATTTTCATTTGGCGCAGCATGCAATGCTGTATTAAATTGATAATATATTTGACCCTGTATTTTAAAGCAATATGGACCAGGTCGTCTATTTTGAAAATTAATCAAATTAGCGTTAAATGATGCAAATGAGAATGAACTATTATAACTACGAATATTTTTGAAAAAACGATTAGATTTTGCATGATTTCCTTCAAATAAAGTACGTAAAAAATGAGGACATATGGGTAATGATTCAAGACATACTGCCCCATGATTACAACAATCATGAAACGAGTTTCCTCTATTAATAATTTTTTCAGCTACAAAATGCTTAGCGTTACAGTGAATACACGACACATCCATAGGGCCAATATAATGTTTAACTAAATTATCAACTGATATCATATTAATATTTAAATGAGATTGTCCTTTCTTACGTAATCGATAACGAGATTGATGTTCTGCACGTGTAATGCGTTGTATCACTTGATCAACAGACGATGCACCGGCAATACAATTAGCATCAGATTGATATTCTGTATACGTAACATCTTGTATTACATTACTAACAGATGATGTACCGGCAATACAATTAGTATCAGATTGATATTCTGTATACGTGACATCTTGTATTACATTACTAACAGATGATGTATTGGCAATAGAGTTAGTATCAGATATTTCATTAACTACTACATTGTTTTTATTAATTGCTTTTTTTGCAATCTGTCGGCGATTGTATTGATTTTGCGCGTTTCTCTCACGACGTTGTCGTTGAAATTCCTCTTCTTCTTCTTTCAAACATTCTACTTTACGTCTTGGCATTTTATTGAAGTATATAAATATCGAAAATATTCAATGTAATTATTACTTCACCAAATAAATACAATAATTATTAAATTACTTATTAAAAAATAAAAACACAAATTTAATCTTTATATTTTACTTTATGTGTGTACGTATTGTAAACACACCTAAACACATATAATTAAAATTTTTATATAATTTTATAACATTACTATAAAATATATAAATTTCGTACATATCAAGAGACACGGTAGTGTCTTGCGCCAAGTACACGCGGAGCGAGACCGACCGTGACTCTTTTACGCGACGCGACGGGTTGCGAGTACTCGAGATGTTGAGATCTCGATAACGAGTGAACGGATCAAGTTCTAAGTAGGCTTGATCGATAGCTTGGGGTCCAATTAGGGGGGGGTTTCTCTCATAATATTCCGCTACGTGCCCTACGAGCGGAGATATTGCGACGCAAAGTCCAAATGTGAAAATTTATTTTTAAGATACTACTTCTAACGCCGACGTCTGATATGATGACGTCATAATCAGAAACGTTACTTTCACTTTTTCGACACTGGCGGCTAGCGGCGTTAGTATCGCAGTGCAGTGCAGTGCAGACAGTGCGTTCGTTTAGCGCGCTGTCAGTCAGTTCATCATCACTTAACCTATCTCGATCGATCGAGAGACACGGTAATACGCGCGGAGCGAGACCGACCGTGTGACTCTTTATTACGCGACGCGACGATTAATTCAACAAGGTAATTGTTTTATGTAATTATCCTATAATTATCTTATTCTATATATTACTGTTATACTTATTTTATTTACTGTTTATATACTACGTTTATGTGAGTGTTTATACATACAGGTTATAACCTATTATATTATTTTTTATATTGACGGCAGGGAGCTGATATTGAGATCAAGGAGCCTGTTCGTACGAGGCGTTTCTGCCGCGCGATTGCGGCCACGCGTTAACGTTTGCACGAGCCGCACGCTGTCGCGAGGTAAGGTGCGACAACGCGCGCATACGCGCGTACGCGAAACGGCAGTAACACCGTAATCGTGCCGGCGATATACTGAATTGAATTGCTTCGTGCTTATCTGGAGATTTCGTATCCCTACATCGTGTTACCACCGCTGCCGGAAAAGAAGGAAGAAGGAAAAGAAGGTCTACGCTTGGCAGAAAGTATGACGACTGACACGTTCGATCCCGACTTCGTTGATCGCAGAAGAGCTGGACTCGAGGTACGTTTCCGATTTGCACGTATAAAAGTATTGTGCGATGAATGTTGTACCCAATTATAACCTCAAATGAAGTTGTGCACGTTGCTAGTAACGCTGTCTGTAAAAATTTGCGTGAAAGATATATTATATATATATCTTGATATATAATCATATTAACACATTATTTTATTTTTAGACGTAGCTGTTGATGAAAGAGAATTAGATGGTGACTTAATTTTGGGAGATATAGGTCAAGGATTGCTATTTAAAGCTGGTACGTTTGATGGGACTGTCAGTATTTCTGCGCTTCAATGGTTGTGCTATGCAAGCAAAACTTCGCACAATCCTACAAAACGTTTATATCGTTTCTTCTCAACGTTGTATGTATGTATATATTGGGTGCGTTTCGCTATTCACTCGCAGTACTGGCAGCACTGTAAATCCGTTCCAATATACGCGGCAGTAAACTGTCAAAGCGTTTTCGTGTTCATGTGACGTCATAGATTTTGTCGTCACTCCCTACTTTCATTACTGCGGCTCGCGAGGTGAGGCATTCGCAGTAAGAACATGGCGGCTATGGCGGCACCTTTGAAAAAATTGGTCCTTACCTATGTGAACCTTGCAACCGACGTTCGAAAAATTAATTTTTTTACGGAAAACGTTAGCATTTGGTTTGTAGTTGTTTGTAGTAACAAAAATTTCGTTTGTAGTTTAATACATTAAAAATTATAAACATTTAAAAAATTACTCGCACCCCACTTTAAGATATCTCAAATCCGCTTGTGCCATCTTCTTCAAAATTGTTTGTAGTTGTTTGTAGTGCTTTTCTTTTCGTTTGTAGTTGCACTGTTCAAAAGTTATTATATTTTTGCAATAAACAAAAAGAGTAACTTTGCCAATTTTGGAGATATCTCAAATCAGCTTGCGCCATCTTCTTCAGAATCATTTGTAGTGCTTTTCTTTTTGTTTATAGTTGCACCATTCAAAAGTTATTATATTTTTGCAATAAACAAAAAGAGTAACTTTACCAATTTTGGAGATATCTCAAATCCGCTTGCGCCATCTTCTTCGGAATCGTTTGTAGTTGTTTGTAGTGCTTTTCTTTTCGTTTGTAGTTGCACTGTTAAAAGTTATTATATTTTTGCAATAAACAAAAAGAGTAACTTTGCCAATTTTGGAGATATCTCAAATCAGCTTGCGCCATCTTTTTCAGAAACGTTTGTAGTTGTTTGTAGTGCTTTTATTTTTGTTTATAGTTGCACTGTTCAAAAGTTATTATATTTTTGCAATAAACAAAAAGAGATAATTTTGAGAGACAATTTTGGAGATATTTTAAACGAAACGAAACGAAAACTATTACAAACAACTACAAACAATTCTACATCGAGTCGCGCAATTAGTTTTAAAATATTTCCAAAATTGGCAAAGTTACACTTCTGGTATATTGCAAAAATATCATAACTAGATATATATAGAACGGTGCAAATACAAACAAAAAAAAGAAGCGGATTTGAGATATCTCCAAAATTGGTAAAGTCACTGTTTTTGTTTATTGCAAAAATATAATAACTTTTGAATGGTGCAACTATAAACAAAAAGAAAAGCACTACAAACAACTACAAATGATTCTAAAGAAGATGGCGCAAACGGATTTGAGATATCTCAAAGTGGAGTGCGAGTAATTTTTTAATTTTTATCATTTTTAATGTATTAAACTACAAACGAAATTTTTGTTACTACAAACAACTACAAACAAAATGCTAACGTTTTCTGTAAAAAAATTAATTTTTCGGAAGTCGGGTGCCAGGTTCACGTAGGTTTGGTCCTTGTGGACCTGGAAGGCAACAACGAGAAATATACAGTAATTGTTAATTACGGAGATGCGGAAAAAGCCCGAAAAGATTACTACTACTACTACTAAATTAATATAATTAATATAATAATAAATAATTTCGATATTTTTATAAATCTGAAAACTGTTATTTATTTTATAGACATGACTTTTGCAACATTATTGTTTAAATACAAGATTCTTTTTTATACATATATTTAGAATAGGTGCTCCTATCGTCGTGTCACGTCGTGTCTAAGATAGGTTAAGATAGGTTATATTTCTTTCTTATACGGGTGCGTTTCGACATTCACTGGCAGTACTGGCAGTACTGTGGTCGTCGTTCCGTTATTCCAGCCTGAAAGTAACAGCAGCAATATAGAAACGCTCCTGCAGTTCTACTCAATGACGTCATATCGTCAGTACTTACAGTGAATATCGAAACACAGCCATTGACGGCAGGGAGCTGATGCCGAGGAGATCAATCCCGTTTACGCGCGAAGGAATTATCGTAAGTTATTTTATTATCGGTTCAACTTTTTTTTATTCTTTTCCAGTTTTAAGAGTTAGAAAAAGATAAAAATGCTCTCTTTTCATTTCATATATACATTTTACATGTTTTTCTTCTCTCTTTTATTCACTTTTACTATCTGTTGTACTTCGAAATCACTTATCTCTCTTATCTTCCTTCTTTTTACGTCTCCCTTTCCTTTGATGTTACTTAAAATTTGTAACTTTTCCATTTTTACTGTTAGTAGAAAAAACATTAAACATTTAATTAAATTTTATAACTTATTTTTTAAGAGAGTTAACTAATTATTATTTGTATTACTTAGGCGGAGTTGTTGGATGCAATGAGCTCTCAATCGCAGTCGGATACTGAAGAGACTGAAAATACAGGATCTAATTCTACCTACCGGATTGTGGAGGCAATAGAGATTGTGAAGCAGGAATTTGACAGGAAGGAAGACGAAGACTGCAGAGGATATTCAGTAATGATATTATGATACCTCGCCAACCCAGTCAGTACGAAAGAAAGGCGGGAGAGTAAGGAGAAGAGCAGAAGAGAGATAGAAGAGGAGGAGAAAGAAAAGATGCAGTACGTATTTGACGTCTTACAAGTTTATGTGCACGTATAACAAGTTTATTGCTTGACTATTGAGAATATATTTTTGAGAACTTTTCTTTTACAGAGTACTAGTATCCAACTTCACTGAAGATCACGTGGACAGATACGAGATGTACAGACGATCTGCATTTCCAAAAGCAGCTATAAAGAGGGTACGCACCTTATTTTTAGTCGTTATTTACAAAAGAAATAGCCATTCCATTAAAGAAGTATTATACTAAATATGTTTCACAGATTATGCAAACCATAACAGGCTGTTCAGTGTTTCAGAACGTTGTCGGGTAGCTATGTCGGGAATTGCTGAGGTATTTGTTGGCGAGATTGTTGAAAAAGGTACGAGCTCTTTTTTATAAGTACGGTTAGAATATTGGAATTTAATTCTAGATTATATTGTGCTTGTTGTATAGCTTTAGATGTTATGGAGGCCCAGAATGAAACCGGTCCATTACCACCAAAGCACTTGAGAGAAGCTGTCCGCAGATTAAGACTGCAGGGTCAAATACCGAATGGTCGAGGGCACAAAGCTTTTTTCAGGCTATGATTAGTCCAATATTTGCGACATATTAATACAATGCTTCTCTTATAGAAGCCTACCGATATTAGATTTTATGAGCGTAATCTAAATATAAATTATGTAATTCGCTCAATGATCAAAACTGGGCTTTTTACGTATTAAATTACTATGGCTATTCAGCTTTTACATTCAAAGCGTTATCGGCAGTTAGTTAAAATTTATAAATATGTGGTAAATGTTTTACTAGCAATCGTTTTATATTTTTCATCTTCACGTAAATTAAGTCGAACATAGTCACGTATTTTTATATCGTAAGCAAATTTTATTAATACATAATGATTATCAATTTTAAACAGTTATTATTAACAATTATTATTAAAGCACATAGAGCAGGCAAATAGCAAAATATTTTATTATAAACTCAGTACACACACATGCAATCGTATGTAACATACGCATATTCATATTTCGGGAGTTTCATGAATACAATAATATTTCTTATGTGATAAGAAAGTCTGATAATTTGTAGTTATCTGTATGTAATTTCTTACAGCTTACAATTAGTTATATTTTTATACACAGTCAAGATCTTCATGATGTATAATCTTTATAGCATTTTTAAATAGAAACTAATGTAACGTTTTATATTTTGTTGCTATTGGACTTTTTTATCGTTAAATTATTAATATATGATTCTATGTAAATCTATATAAAAGTTTAATTATCAAAATATGTAATAATTTTCGAAATATGTATTATTCTGTAGGAACATAATTATATATAAAAATATTAGTCTTTTTTAAAAAATAGTGATAAATTGTAGTACAATCACAAAACTTGGACAAATTAAAGATATTTTAATATAAAAGAAAAAGAGAAAGACAGTGTAATACAGTAAAAATATAGCAAACTACAGAACAAACTAAGAGCTGTTTTATTATATTGTTACAATCTATATTTTTCATCCTGTTTGCAGGAATATCTTTTTTAATGTCTCTGATTTTTATTTAACTATGAAAACAAGATAATAATATATTCTCTGATCGATAAAAAAAAATTTAAATATTCTCTCTCTTGCGTTTGTTCCAGATACCGTGTTTATACAGTTTAATATCTTATTATTTTGTATTCGTGTGATTTCATTGTATTGTGAATTTAGACACAGAGTACGGAGTTTTTTATCGATATTTATACATAAGCGCACGATATGAGAATCTGAAATATGATATACAGTTACATAAGATAATATATAAATAAAGGAGTATACAGTTACATAAGATAATATACAAAGGAGTACTCTAACGGGCAGTACATTAGGTAGTGCAATAAACAATACAATAAAAGTATTTCTTACTGATTTTATTTTATTAATTACAGCTAATCTCTCATTCTCTTTCTCACGTTCTCGCACGCACCGTTCAAAAGAAGTAAATCTACGACGTACAATATATATTTATGTTGTGTTTGTATATGTCTATATATGTGTTCCGCAAAGTTCTTTCAAAAAACGCAATAGAAAAAAAAAGAATAAGTATTCGCATATTTCGCTTTATTTTTTTCGTTCTTTTAATACAAACCTAATTATATCTTATATCTTATCGTGTTTCGGCCCGATATTAATTACAGCTAATCTCTCACTCTCTTTCTCACGTTCTCGCACGCACCGTTCAAAAGAAGTAAATCTACGACGTACAATATATATTTATGTTGTGTTTGTATATGTCTATATATGTGTTCCGCAAAGTTCTTTCAAAAAACGCAATAGAAAAAAAAAGAATAAGTATTCGCATATATTTCGCTTTATTTTTTTCGTTCTTTTAATACAAACCTAATTATATCTTATATCTTATCGTGTTTCGGCCCGAATGCGAGATCACGAAGAACACATGAGCGATTCCTCACGAAACATCGTATGGCATTAAGGAGTCGTCCGAGTAAACAGTACTCCTCGGCAGAACGCGTGGTATCTTTTTTGATGACCCTCGTCTCGTTCTGTATGTCTTACTGGCAGTGGTTTAGATCACGACGAAATTTGGCAGTGCGCGATACATGAGCGCTCGGAGAGAATATCGCTGGTCTTAAAAAAAAACTATAAAAATTAAATAATTACTTTGCTAAAGCTAAAAATAATAAATCATCACTCCATTTATAAAATTTTGAATCGATCCGAAACGCGAGTAAACAGTATTCGGCAGAACGCGTGATATCTCTTTTCACCCTCGTCCCGTTCTGTATGTCTTACTGGCAGTGCCTTAGATCACGTGCACGACGAAATTTGGCAGTGCGCGATACATGAGCGCTCGGAGAGAATATCACCGATCTTAAAGAAAACTATAAAAATTAAATAATTATTTTTCTAAATTAAAAATAAATCATCACTCCATTTAGATTTAGAACACAGATTCAGGACGCGAATAATTAATTGTTCCAAGTTCACGGATATTGTCCAAACGTAAAAATTAAATTCAGCTTACGGTATAATTTTCAAATTAACTTGCAAAGCGTTATGTAAATGACTTTCTTTAGGAACGGCGATATAGATTCGAAGGATGTGCAAATCCGGGAACAGTGGCTGCGGCTAGGCCGTGTGTGTGTGTGTGTGTGTGTGTGTGTGTGTGTGTGTGTGTGTGTGTGTGCGTGTGCGTGCGCGCACGTGCGTACGTGCGTGCGTGTGTATCAAATCAAACATTTTACATGTAAAATTTTTGAATGATTGTGCTACCACCGCTACTACCACGTCCACCACGTCCACCACGTCCACCGCGATTCGCGTTGCTGCCACGTTTGTATGAATTGTATGATCCGCGGCCGCGGCCGCGGCCACCGCGGTGGCCGCGAGCTTTTTTGCTTTTTTCCCATCTCCTTGCTGTAACAAAAAGAGAAATTATTTAACGATTATGAGATTTATATATATATATATATATATATATATATATATATTTTTTTTTTTTATTTTATTTTATTTTATTTATTTACGCGAGCGATCAAATTGCAAATATACTTACGTCTTTCGGATTGGGGCAAATTTGAAATGGACGAAGCCGCCGGTGTTGCTGTAGCCACAGCCACAGTCGCCGGAATTGCTGCAGCCACAGCCTTTCTGTCCGCGACCATACCCGCCGAAGTCGTTGTCAAAGTCGTCGCCGAAATCGTCGCCGAAGTCGTTGTCGAAGTCGTCGCCGAAGTCGTCGCCGATAATAATGATGATTGTGGTAGTGGTGGTTGTGGTAGTGTTGATTGTGGTGGTGGTGGTGGTGGTGGTAATTTCGTAAATTGCTGCAGTTCCAAAACTTGTAATTGTTTAGACGCCTCCTGCAGAAACTGCTCGGTCATAGGCTCCATCTGTAATATAAAATTAATTATTAACAGACACAGTAGTGTCTCGTACCAAGTATTAAATTTTGTTGCGATTTTGTAATACTTACTGTTATTTCCATTGGTTCTGTCCCTCCAACGACGGTAGTCTTATTCATCTTGGTAGCCAGATCGCCCAGGCTGGCTGGGATCCTCGTCGCGCACTAGGAGACGCACGCGGGGACGCGTGTATGTACGTATGTACGCGTGCACTCGCGTCGGGAAGAAAAAGAGAGAATCCCTCGTTCCTCGCGAGTCCCGATCGTGTAACAAGAACGAACGACTCGAACTCTGCGTACGCGTGCGGACTCTCTATTACGCGGACTTGACTGGCGTGGCCGTTCGAGACGAATCTCCAGCCGAGGCGGATTCGCGGATGTCGCCGTCACGTCGGTTGATAAACAAATGACGGCGGCGACTGCAGCGGCTAAGTAATAATAGAGATTGTGTTCGGGGAGCGCGCTTTTAGCGCTAATCGTTTTTTCGAACGCACACAGAATGTAATTGGTTCTTATCTTTGGATCCAACCAATCATATTTAATTGTTACTTAGCTGCTCATCCACGGTTTATGTATTAAGCGGGGAACACAGATTTTTACATAACGCATAATGCGTAAGCATAAAAAAATTGATTGATCTATTTCTTTATGCACATGTATATGGACCAATCAATTTTCTTATGCTTACGTATTATGCGTTATGCAAAAGTCTGTGCTCCCCGCTTTATATACAATTTTTTTTCTTATACGATCGGTAACATTATCGACGATACGCGAAATGGAATTATCGACTGGGATTGTTCATGGTAATATCATGATTTATTTGGTTTATGGTGGTATAGATTTAGATAGATAGAGGCTTTATGTTAGTGAAGCGATTCACGTCAGTGAAGCGATAACCGCGGTGTTTCTTGATAAAGAAATACATAATAAAAGAGAAGTAAACGTGTATAGTAATTTGGTAAGTATTAACAATAATTTACAATTAAAGTATTTGCTGTTTCTTTTAGCTTATAGATTTATGTGTTTAATAGGATTTCTTGAATCGGGCACCGCCGCGTGGATTCATACGCAATTCTGTGTTTGTGTGCCTTGAGGTATGTTATAATAATATACATATTAAATTATTATTATTATATACAAATTGTTTAATTTTTTCACAAACATCGGTTAACTTTTAACTTTAGGTTAACTCACTCTTCGTCTCTTTCTAATGTTTATTTCTGCCAATGCCGATTAACTTTGATCCTTGTTTAACTTACTTTTTATCCCTATTTAGTTTTAAAAATTAGAAAAAGATAAAAAGTAAATTAAACCAAGATCAAAATTAATCCGCATTGGTAGAAATGGACGTAAGGGAGACGTTAGAAAGAGACAAAGAGTTAACCAATGTTTGTGAAATAAAACAATCTGTAATATCTATGGATACTGTACAAATTATTTTACAAGCTAATTCCCGTTTTCACCAACGTCGTTTAACTTGAATCTTAGTTCAATTCACTTCGTCTTTTTCCAATGGACTCTCTTAGAAACAGACAAAAAGTGAATTGAACTAAGGTTCAAGTTAAACGACGTTGGTGAAAACGGACATAAGAAGTATTTAAGATGATCTGTAAATATAACAATTGATTAAAATACAGATAGCAAATTGGTTTTAGTTTTAAAATGTTCCACAATTTATGTGCTTTTAAAATATGCTCAATGAGATTTCCGTGTTTATCCCCTTTGACCGACCCGAACATGAGTACCAAATCGTATTGTTAATAGAGATAATATAGTTTATATTTTTTGGATTTTACGAAATAAATATAATACATTTTGATATTTCTACATTGATTTAATCTGTTGAAAAATTTACAATTCAACATAAGGTATATTCGAATAGAAGCATTACAGAACTAATTATACTGCTCGTAAGTATTAAGAAGCTACCATTTACGGTTCTTATCTATAGCTTCGTACTTGAACTTTCTTTTTTCTTTTTTCATCTTTATTCTACTAGAACAAAGTGCCACGGTTTAGATTTTTATATTTATATTAAAAAAGTAAATTGCGCGAAATAAGTGTTTTGATAAGGATCTATCGTCTCGATATTTACAATATTTACAAAACGTTTCTTATTCTGCGGATGCAAAGGACCTCGCAACGGTCATGGGGGGTTTTGGCTTCCAGTCAAATTTGACAATAATGTAGGATAATGTAGTTCATAACATGCTGATAAAAAGTGTCCATAGGCACCAAGCCCAAAAATGGACAGTTTCCGAGATATAAGGCATTAAAGAGTGGAAAAATGAGGGTTTCAGGTTTCAGCTAATGGCAGTTTGAAACTGGCTGAATGCCATGCTTTCACTAAAACATTTACTTGATTGCTGAATTATACTTATGCACAGTAGAGGTTACCGACCGAGTAAGTATAAGGAGAAGCACGCATGTCATTTGCATAAATTCATTAGAAGTTTTCTGCCGTGATATCGCCTTAGGGCGACTCTGTTTTCAGACAGTTGCATGCGCAAAGTGCAATAGGGCAGAGGGAAAAGAAGGCAAGCAGAGCGGAGGAAGCGGAAGGAAGATTGTCGAATAACTGTTGCGGCGACAATTTGGAGGTTAGGAGAGGCCCGGAGAATGCAGAAAGGACATAGGAAATAAAAATCGGGTGTTTAGAGACACGACCGAACATCGCATCATTTTCAGTAGGTGATGTTCCACGTTATAAGCTTTAAGTAGCTTTCGTGTGTCAGACCCCCGAGTGCGCGTGCACGTGCACGGCGCGTGAACACGATCACGGATTGCATGCCAGCACGGTCCCAAGCCGTCGCGCCTCCCGCACATAGGAAATAAGTAAGAAGACAGGGAGCACCGAGGGACAGAGAAAGGAGCGGATGGAGGAAAAGAAGGAGGAGAGCAAAGGGAGCAAAAATAGTGAGGAAAAGTACCAGAAAGAAAATAAAGAATCGTTTAAAGGAGGTAAGAACGCAGAGAATAGATACGCGAGGACAGCAGAACTGTCAGAAACAAGAAGCAGAGCAGGGAGCCAAGGGTCGATTGCAGACAACATAAAGAAAAGGAGAAGAGAGCAGGAGAGTGAAGAAATAAAAAAGGCCGAGAAAGAAATTACAGACAAGTTTGATAAGGAAAGAAGATTAAGTAGATCACCACCAAACAAAGTAAAAAAAGAGGAAGAGGAAAAGGAAAGCATGGAGACAGGAGAAATGCTGAAGGAAATACTGACCAAATTGGAGGATCAAGAAAAAGAAAGAAAGAAAGATAAGGAGGAACTGATGAAAGAGATACAAGATCTGAAAGAAGAATACAGAAAAAGCGAAGCGATATGGGAGAAGCTGAAAACCGGTATAGAAAAAAGAGTAAAACAGCTGGAGGAGAGAATGGAGGAGGCGGAGAAGAGGAGAGAGGGAGAGAAGAAATACAATGAGCTGTTAAAGAAAATGAAGGAGATAGAAAGAAAAAACGAATTAGAAGAAAGGAAAAAAAGAAGAAATAATATAATAATAAAAGGAGCGGAAATTGAAGACGGAGGTGAGAGAAGAGAGAAGATTGGAAAGCTGCTAAAAGAAATCACCAAAAAAGAAGTAGAAGTGGACGAGGTACAAATAATCGGCAGACGAGAAAACAAAATGACACTAGTAAGGATGAATAGGTGGGAGAACAAGAGAGAGATAATGATAAACAGAAAGAAGATGGGGATAGAGAAAAAGATATACATAGATGACGACATGACAGTAACGGAGAGAAAAATTCAAGGAAAATTATGGAGTATAGTGAAGGAGGAGAGGGAGAAAGGGAAAAGAGCAACATTAGGATACCAAAAAATATGGATAGACGGCCACGAAAAGAAATGGAATGAAAGCAAAGAAAAACTGGAAGATGGAAGAAGATTTCAAAGAGAACAAGAAAGAAAGGAGACTGGAAGAAAATGAGAAAATGAGAAGACTGTACGAAGGAGAAGAGGAGGAAAAAGGAGAAGAACGGAAGGAAAGAAGAAGCGGATAGCAGAAGAGCAAAGAGGAATGACAGTAGGCTTCTGGAACATAGCGGGACTAAAAGGGAAAAATGAAGGGTTTTGGAAGGTAGTGGAAGAGTGGGACATAATAACATTCTTAGAAACATGGGTGGAAGAAAAAGAGTGGAGCAAAGTAAAAAAATAATGCCAGAAAGATATGTATGGAAATGCCAACCAGCGACAAGAGAAAAGAAAAGAGGAAGAGCAAGAGGAGGGATAATTACCGGAGTAAGAAAAGGGCTCGAAGTAGAAGGAAGAATAGAGAGAGAAGAGGAAGGAATAGTGGAAAGAATTGTAAGAACAAAAGAGGGAGAATGGAAGATTATTAGTGTATACGTAAATAATGACATTGACAAAAAAATAAGATTAATAAAAGAATATACGAACGAAGGAGGCATAGGAGAGCGAATAATAATAGGAGGCGACTTTAATGCAAGAACAGGGGAAAAAGGAGGAATTATGGACATCTTTGGAGAAGAAAGAAAATCAAAAGACAAAGAAATAAATGCAGAAGGAAAAAAGCTGATAGAATTTCTGGAAGAAGAAGGGCTAGGAATACTAAATGGAACTAAGGGAGATAAAGAAGGAGAGTTCACCTTTACCGGAGGGAGAGGAGAGACAGTAATAGACTATATAATAGGAAATCAGGAGCTATGGGAAAGAACAGAAGAGGTAAGAATTGGAGAGCAGATATATTCAGACCACCAATATGTAGCACTAGAAATAGCGGAGAAAATAGAAGAAAGAAAAAGGGAGGAGAAGAAAACGAAAAAAGTAATGAACTGGTCTAAAGAAGCTGTAGAAAGATATAGAGAGAAGATCGAAGAAAAAACCATAGATGGAGTGAACCCGGAGGAGCTCATGGAAGAAATAAAAAATGCAGTAACAAGGGCGGTAAGCTGGAAAGAAATTAGAATAGACAATAAAGCGAAGAGAAAAAATAAATGGTGGGACGGACAGTGTGTGGAACTAAGAAGAGAAGCAAAAGGGAGGCTAAGAAAGTGGAAAAAAGGGGAAGGAGAAAAAGCAGAATATATAAAGAAGAGAAAAGAATACAGGGAAATGATAAAAGAAAAAAAAGAGAAGGAAAAAGAAAGAATTATAAAAGAAGCAAGGAAAGCAAAAAATGAAAAAGAGGTATGGAGATTCATAAATAGAGAAAGGAAACATAGAAAGGAAGTGAATGAAGAAATAAGCGAAGAACAATGGAACGAGCATTTTAAGAAGTTACTAGGAGGCGTAGGAACGAAGCAGGAGACGGCAAAGGAAAAACAAGAAACAGGAGATAGTTGCGAAAATCAGGAAGGAATAAGAAGAGAGGAGGTAGAAGAAATAATAAAGGAGATGAAAAATAGAAAAGCAGCAGGAGCGGATGGAATGCCAAACGAGGTATGGACAAACGGAGGAAGCAGATTAAAGGAAGCAATATGGAAGATATGTGACATGGCATGGAGAAAAGGGGAAATGATAGAAGACTGGAATGAAGGAATAATTGTTCCCATAGTAAAGAAAGGGGAAGGAAAAGAAGCAGGAGACTACAGAGGTGTAACACTGATGAACACGAGCTACAAAATATACGCAGCTATTTTAGCCAAACGACTAGAGAAGGAGATAGAAGAGAAGAAGCTAATACCGGAGACGCAAACAGGATTCAGGAAAGGAAAAGGAACGATAGAAAGTATATACACATTAAACTATGTAATAGGAAGAGCGATTAGCAAGGAAAGAGGGAAATTAGTGGCAACATTTATAGATCTGAAGGCAGCATTTGACTCAGTTGATAGAGAAATATTATGGAAGGTAATGGAGAAGAATGGAATAAGCAAAAGACTGAGAGATAGAATTAAAGAGCTGTATAAAGAAACAAAAAGCGTGATTAGATGTAATGGAGAAAAAGGACCGTGCTTTTGGACAGTAAACGGCGTAAGGCAGGGATGCCCTCTGAGTGCGCTACTATTTATATTGCTGCTGGCAGACTTGGAGGAGGTAATGAGAAAAGGGCAGGAGGGAGGGGTAGTTATAAGAGATACAAAAATATGGACGCTTGCATACGCGGATGACATAGTGGCAGTTGCAGAGAGAGAAGAGGAAATGAAGCAAATGATAAGGAGGTTAGAAAAATACTTCGACAAAAGGAAACTAACAGTGAATGTTGGAAAAACAAAAGTCATGAGATTCAGGAAAGGAGGAGGTAGAGCCAAAGAAGTTGAATGGAAGTGGAAAGGAGAACAAATAGAGGAGGTAAAAGAATTTTGCTACTTAGGATACATATTTCAAAGAAACGAAGGACAAGAAGCACACATAAAAGAGAGAGTAAGAAAAGCCACAGTTGCAATGAGGCAAGTATGGGGAATAGGAAAAAGAATTTTTGGAGGAGACTGGAAAAGAAGAATGAAACTCTTTGACTCGCTGGTGGCAAGTGTGGCGATGTATGGAGCAGAAGTATGGGGATGGAAGGAAAGAAAGAATATAGAGAGGATACAAGAGAGGTTTATAAGATGGACGTTAGCATTAGATTGGTGCACGCCGGGTTATATGATAAGAGAAGAGGCTAAAAGAATTAAGATGAGAACAAAAGCGGCTAAAAGAGCAATGAGATACGAAGAAAAACTAGAAAACGGAGGGGGAAACGAAATAGCAAGAGCATGCTGGAAGGAAATAAAGAAGGACGTAAGGAAAGAGAAGTCAAAATGGGAAGTAGAACGTAGAAAGTTTTACGAGTGTAGAGGATATGCAGCGGAAGAGATAGAAAGGAAAAGAGAAGAAGGGTGGAGTAGCATAGAAGAGATAGAAGGTAGAGATAGAGACATACAAGTACAGGAGATAGACGAAAAGATAAGAGAATCAAAATATAATAGATGGTACAAAGAGATAGCAGAAATAGGAAGACCTGAGTATCTGGAAAGAGGAGGAAAAGAAAAATCGGTAACAAGGATAGCAAGATTCAGACTAGGAAACGAGATGCGTGGTGGGAGGTACTGGGAATCAGATGAGAAAGGGAGGGGGGCGATGACATGGGAGGGGGAATAGGGGAGAGAGTAAGAAAAATTTTGAATGGCAATGGAGAGGGAGAGAGATGGATGGTGAAGTTGGAGAAGAGAAGAGAAAAACGAAATACAGAGACAGAAAACTGTTAAAGCTATAATATTTTGCTCTGTTTGTTGGATTTGATTTGTATGTATAATTTGTATGAAAATGTATAATGTCTATAGGTATGATATATGTATGTGTAACCATTTCAAGCCGGAAGGCAGAAATAAATATATTCTATTCTATTCTATTCTACTTATGCACAGTATGCGTGTTCACATAGTCAAGTCAATAATCAAACCATATACGTAATATAATGTCATTGCATCGAATGACATGTATGCAACATATACATATAGCAAGCAAGAATCATTTACTTATTTAATGTTAATTTTTGCAATGTATGAAAAGTATAATATAATACTACTAAACCGACTTGTGAATTACAGTTATAATATTATATTGTACTTTTCATACATTGCAAAAATTAACATTAAATAAGTAAATGATTCTTGCTTGCTATATATGTTGCATACATGTCATTCGATGCAATGACATTATATTACGTATGGTTTGATCATTGACTTGACTATGTGAACACGCATACTGTGCATAAGTATAATTCATCCAGCAATCAAGTAAATGTTTTAGTGAAAGCATGGCATTCAGCCTGTTGCAAACTGCCATTAGCTGAAACCTGAAACCATTATTTTTCCACTCTTTAATGCCTTATATCTCGGAAACTGTCCATTTTTGGGCTGGGTGCCTATGGACACTTTTTATCAGCATGTTATGAACTACATTATCCTACATTATTGTTAAATTTGACTGGGAGCCAAAACCCTCCATGACCGTTGCGGGGTCCTTTATCAATTGCGTTGATGATAATAGGCCTTTTCTTTTTAGCTAAACTTCTTGTACAATTTTCTCTTTTTCTCTCCAACGTGCAAGAAGTTTAGCTAAAAAGAACAGGCCCAATATCAGAGTTGCTGCTCGAGAAAAAAAATGTATAATATGGTCAGATGTAAATAATATGGTCAGATGTAAAAATATATTATTAGATATGAAAAGATCTAATTTTATATGATTATATATAATCAGATCCGAAATTTGGAAATATGATCTTATCTTTATGTTAGTATACCCAAGTTAGTACTTTATAGTACCCAAATTTCGGATCTGATTATACAGGGTGGACTATTTTAATCCATCCAGTCGAATATCTCGAGAACCAAGCCTGGGAGAGAAAAATGTTTCAGACAAAAGTTATTTGGTTTCGAGGGGGCCATAAGACGGTGTCATTGGTTTAACCATGGATGGTCGTTTAAAGCTCATATAAACGACACCTTTAATTTCTTAAATGGAAACCTCTATTTTTCAATGCATATTCTTGTAGCTAATCTCGAAAGCTTTTCAAAATTAGAACTTTTGGAATTATAAGGCTTGAAAGTTCTAGTATTTTGACATAAAATACAAAATATCTTGTAAAACATTAAGTTTTCGGTAATGTTACCTTAATACTTTTATGCACAGAATAATGAGACGAATCGGTATGAAAAAAAGACACAGTTGCTTTTAAGAAAAAGTATGCAGATGCGTGTTGCAAATTACATATTTTTTCTTAAAGAAACTATGCTTTTTTTTTATTTCACGAATAGCATATATACTTGCAGGAGGGTAAAATAAGATACCTGTTAAAGTTTGAGCCCTTAATATTAATTATTAATTAATATTAACAGGTCGCTTATCGCGATTTTTTATTTTTCATTTAGTAAGATAGAAAAAAATTGTTTAACTATCTATCAAACAGTAATACAGCATTGCTTCACATAGATTTTTGTAGTAAATTTATTGCTTTACAAAAAAGATCTCTTATTATTTTTTCATAAATTCAACCGTTCAAAAGATATTCAAAGTTAAAGTTTGATAAATTTTATAATATTGACTATCAAAAATTATGAAATATAATCAATACATATTTTTGTAGAAAATTTAACGATCTACAAAAAAGGTCTCTTATATTTTTTTCATAAATATAATCATTTAGACGATATTAAGGTTTAAAGTTCAGTGTATAAAAATTATTCTTTTTTTTCATATTATAACAAAATTATAAGCTTTATTTATTTAATATGAAAAAAAAGAATAATTTTTATACACTTTGAACTTTAAACCTTAATATCGTCTAAATGATTATATTTATGAAAAATATATAAGAGACCTTTTTTGTAGATCGTTAAATTTTCTACAAAAATATGTATTGATTATATTTCATAATTTTTGATAGTCGATATGATACAAAATTCATAAGAAGCAAAAACAAGTTTTATAAAATTTATCAAACTTTAACTTTGAATATCTTTTGAACGGTTAAATTTATGAAAAAATGATAAGAAATCTTTTTTGTAGAACGGTAAATTTACTACAAAAATCTATGTGGAGCAATGCTGTATTACTGTTTGTTAGATAGTTATAAAATTTTTTCTATCTTACTAAATGAAAAATTAAAAAATTACGATAAGCGACCTGTTAATATTATTTTTCTAATTTACCTAAATAGAAATTTTCTTCCTGACCGATAAGTCTATCGACCAGTGTCGAAAAAGTAAAAGTTACATTTTTCTGATATATATATATATCTCAAAAAAAAGAAAGTGGTAGTATTATACATCGAAAAAACCTAAGTAACAAGTGGTAGACGTAATCTTTATATCTCGAAAAATCTTGAAAAAATCTAAGCAGTAGTATCTTTATTTCCGAAAAATTATAACCCAAGTGATACACATCACAAAATTATGTTACCTTATCAAAAAGAAGAGTCGCGCTTCAAGTGATCTATTACAATTACAAAAAAGAAATGATATCTCTTTAAATTACAGCGCCAATTACAGAGAGAACATATATATTGCCTCAAAAAATAATTGTTGCACTACTTTAAAAAATTTTTACATTGTGTCAATTAGAAAAGTATGTATGATAACAATTTTATAAGATTAAAAAATTTTATTTAAATTTAACAAGGGAATACAAGATATTTAAATACAAAGTTTACATGTGTATTTTTTAGTGGTCACAAAGAATTACAGAGGTACACAGTACAAAATAAAAATATTTTATTAAAATACATAAATTTTTCTTGCAAAAAAACTTGGCGCTGCTAGACCTCGAAATTTTAAATAAATAAATAAATTTATCCTTTACTTAATGATAAGCCGCATTATCCGCCGTCCGCGTCGTCACCCGCACACCCATATCACTCACTCGCACATCTACGCTGATAATCATTTAATATTACTCCCATCGCATTATTTTCTAAATTATTTTTATTTATTGTTGTCCTTATTTATTTAAAATTTCGAGGTCTAGCAGCGCCAAGGTTTTTACAAGAAAAATTTATGTATTTTAATAAAATATTTTTATTTTGTACTGTGTACCTCTGTAATTCTTTGTGACCACTAAAAAATACACATGTAAACTTTGTATTTAAATATCTTGTATTCCCTTGTTAAATTTAAATAAAATTTTTTAATCTTATAAAATTGTTATCATACATACTTTTCTAATTGACACAATGTAAAAATTTTTTAAAGTAGTGCAACAATTATTTTTTGAGGCAATATATATGTTCTCTCTGTAATTGGCGCTGTAATTTAAAGAGATATCATTTCTTTTTTGTAATTGTAATAGATCACTTGAAGCGCGACTCTTCTTTTTGATAAGGTAACATAATTTTGTGATGTGTATCACTTGGGTTATAATTTTTCGGAAATAAAGATACTACTGCTTAGATTTTTTCAAGATTTTTCGAGATATAAAGATTACGTCTGCCACTTGTTACTTAGGTTTTTTCGATGTATAATACTACCACTTTCTTTTTTTTTAGATAACTACATATACACTACTATGCGTGTACTTGGCGCCTTTTTTTACCTTTTTTTTAAAAAAGGTAATTTTGTACGGATATCACGCCTTTTTGTAGTATTACGCATTTTATAAACAGTATGTACAGGGTAAAGCTATTTGGAGGTATAATACTACCACTTTGTTTTTTTCGAGGTAACAACATAACAGGGTAACAACATAATACATATACACTACTATGCGTGTACTTAGCGCCTCCTTTTACCTTTTTTTTTAAAAATGTGTATACACATAATAAAAATGCGGAATTATTTTTGTCAGACATAATTTTAATTCATCCAATTTTTATTATGTCTAGACATAATTTTAATTCGTCCAATTTTTATTATGTCTAGACATAATTTTAATTCTGCCGCTAGGGAATTTTTAAGTCGATTCTTGAATCAAGCTTGAATTCGATGACGGGTTCCAGATAGTGCGTTCTATAGTTTTCGGTGTCCAGGTGTAATAATACGTTGAATTCGATGTCTAGGTGTCCCACGTTGCCGATGACGAGGTCCACATAGTGCGCTCCGTAGTTTTCGGTGTCTACGTGTATTAATACCTCGAATTCGATATCTACGTGTCCTACATTCAGATTTAAAGTTATTAATACACCTAGACACCAAAAACTACGAAGCGCACTATGTGGACCTCGTCATCGGCAACCTGGGACACGTAGACATCGAATTCGAGGTATTATTACATCTAGACACCGAAAACTACGGAGCGCGCTATCTGGACCTCGTCATCAGCAACCTGAGACACCTAGACATCAATTTCAAGATATTAATACACGTAGACACCGACAACTACGGAGCGCACTATGTGGACCTCGTCATCGGCAACCTGGGACACCTAGACATCGAATTCAAGGTATTAATACACGTAGACACCGAAAACTACGGAGCTCACTATCTAGACATTGTCATCGGCAGCCTGGGACACCTAGACATTGCATTCAACGTATTATTACACCTGGACACCAAAAACTACGAAGCGCACTATGTGGACCTCGTCATCGGCAACCTGGGACACGTAGACATCGAATTCGAGGTATTATTACATCTAGACACCGAAAACTACGGAGCGCGCTATCTGGACCTCGTCATCAGCAACCTGAGACACCTAGACATCAATTTCAAGATATTAATACACGTAGACACCGACAACTACGGAGCGCACTATGTGGATCTCGTCATCGGCAACCTGGGACACCTAGACATCGAATTCAAGGTATTAATACACGTAGACACCAAAAACTACGGAGCTCACTATCTGGACATTGTCATCGGCAGCCTGGGACACCTAGACATTGCATTCAACGTATTATTACACCTGGACACCGAAAACTACGAAGCGCACTATGTGGACCTCGTCATCGGCAACCTGGGACACCTAGACATCGAATTCAACGTACAATTACACCTGGACACCGAAAACTATGAAGCGCACTATCTGGATCTTATCATCGGCAACCTGGAACACGTGGACATCGAATTCAAGGTATTAATACACGTAGACATCGAAAACTACGGAGCGCACTATGTGGACCTCGTCATCGGCAACCTGGGACACGTAGACATCGAATTCAACGTATTATTACACCTGGACACCGAAAACTATGAAGCGCACTATCTGGATCTTGTCATCGGCAACCTGGGACATGTGGACATCGAATTCAAGGTATTAATACACGTAAACACCGAAAACTACGGAGCGCACTATGTGGACCTCGTCATCGGCAACCTGGGACACGTAGACATCGAATTCAACGTATTATTACACCTGGACACCGAAAACTATGAAGCGCACTATCTGGACCTCGTCATCGGCAACCTGGGATACTTAGACATCGAATTCAAGCTTGATTCATAAGAATCGACTTAAAAATTTCCTAGCGGCACTTTCTGCCAAGCGTAGAGAACCTTCTTTTCCGGCAGCGGTGGTAATACGATGTAAGGATACGAAATCTCTCCAGATAAACATGAAGGAATTGACTCAATATATATTATATAAGTATATACCTAATTTACCTAAAATACCTAAATAGAAATCTTACTCCTGACCGATAAGTTTATCGACCTAATTTCGAAATACGCGCGCGATATCGAAACTGGCGATACCTGCGCCGCCAGCGTCGAAAAAGTGAAAGTAACGTTTCTGATTATGACGTCATCATACAAGAAAGTCGGCGTTAGAAGTAGTAGTAGTATACGTATCTTAAAAATAAATTTTCACATTTGGACTTTGCGTCGCAATATCTCCGCTCGTAGGGCACGTAGCGGAATATTATGAGAGAAACCCCCCCCTAATTGGACCCCAAGCTATCGATCAAGCCTACTTAGAACTTGATCCGTTCACTCGTTATCGAGATCTCAACATCTCGGGTACTCGCAACCCGTCGCGTCGCGTAAAAGAGTCACGGTCGGTCTCGCTCCGCGTGTACTTGGCGCGAGACACTACCGTGTCTCTTGATATATGTCATATATATATTGAGAGACGTCGACATTAATAGAAATATCTTAATATAATATTTTTATATTTTAACTTTGCGTCGCAATATTTTCGCTCGTAGGGCATGTAGCGGAAAAATAAAAACACGGCCTTTGGCCAACTCGAACGTGAGTACCCCATACATACAAGACTAAAGTACCAGTTAAAATACAGATAGCAAATTGGTTTTAGTCTTAAAATGTTTCACAATTTATGTGCTTTTAAAATATGCACAATGAGATTTCCGTGCTCATCTCCTTCGGCCGACCCGAACATGAGCATTCTATATCTATATGTATACAAGAGTAAAGTACCAGTTAAAATACAGGTAGCGAATTGGTTTTAGTCTTAAAATGTTCCACAATTTATGTGTTTTTAAAATATCTGCAACGAGATTTCCGTGCTTATCCCCTTTGGCTGAACTGAACGTGAGTACCCCATACGTACAAGAGTAAAGTATTAGTTAAAATACAGATAGCGAATTGGTTTTAGTTTTAAAATGTTCCACAATTTATGTGCTTTTAAAATATTTACAATGACATTTCCGCGGTTATCCCCTTTGGCCATCCCGAACATGAGTACCTCATACGTACAAGAGTAAAGTACCAGTTAAAATATAGATAGCAAATTGGTTTTAGTCTTAAAATGTTCCACAATTTATATGCTTTTAAAATATGTACAATGACATTTCCGCGGTTATCCCCTTTGGCCACCCCGAACATGAGTACCTCATACGTACAAGAGTAAAGTACCAGTTAAAATAGAGATAGCAAATTGGTTTTAGTCTTAAAATGTTCCACAATTTATATGCTTTTAAAATATGCACAATGAGATTTCCGCGCTTATCCCCTTTGGCCACTCTGAACGTGAGTACCCCATACGTACAAGAGTGAAGTACCAGTTAAAATACAGATAGCGAATTGGTTTTAGTCTTAAAATGTTCCACAATTTATATGCTTTTAAAATATGCGCAATGAGATTTTCATGCTCATTCCTTTCAGCCGACCCAAACGTGAGCATCCCATACGTACAAGAGTAAAGTACCAGTTAAAATATAGATAGCAAATTGGTTT
>NW_027270153.1:0-12229 GCF_030848805.1 Temnothorax longispinosus | reverse complement strand
GATCAACGTTACTTCATAACAAAGACCTCGGCGTTTTATTTTTGTAACGTCAGATACAGTCGATTCTATTAGTAATCATAATTCTTTTCTGTCTCGATTGATTTATCACGACATGCACTAAACAGCAGTAGTGAGTGTAAATAATAATGTAGAAATAAACTCGATTTGCAAAAATTGCAATTTTTATTAATAGATATGATACATCTTGTATTTGATGGAGTCCACTTAGCATTTTATGAAAATTTTCGTTGAGGAAAATTCCAGATTTGTCGAAGATTTCGTCATTAAAATCGCATTCACTCGGTGATGAGACAACTGTATCTTGAGTACCTTCCGAGATTGACGTATGTCTAGCAGTCGTTGCGACTGCGATAAAGTATTTATCCGCGTTGCATCGCGATGCACTTTGCAGTCGCGCGTACCGGATACGTGAAATAATTATGCGCGCGTTTATCTCATTCGACAAACGGTTATGCCGTCTGCAATTCTGCGCTCCATTCGTAAACGCCGTGTTTCGGGAACTAGAAAAATTGACGCCGGTTATTCCGGGAAAAGCGGGTTATTGCGTTCGTTGTCTCTTCTCGTGGGGACGCGGGCGAATAAACGAGTGACGGGCTTTACTTATGTATCGGATTTCGTTGACGAATCGCGAAGAGACTCGTCGGACTCGTGCCTATGAGATGCTAGTATATAATGCCGCTAATTGCCTTTACGCAATTAGAGAGTCGAGTGATGCGAATTCTCGTCGTGTGTCCCGCGCAACGTGGATTTCCGTCGTAGATTATTTCTGGAAGCGCGATTTTCTGAATGAACGCCGGGACAGCCGCCTATAAAAGTATCGTAACGCCCCGACGATAATGTTGCAGTCATGCTCCGAGCGCGGCTGCTGCTGGAAAAGAATGAGCGCCGAAGCTAACGATAGCGATGTTCTCGCGCCTCGTTATTTCTCCGTAAAACGAGGAGAGGAGCTCGCGGACGCGCATGAATCAGAAATACGAATCGGGCCGTGAGGAAGTAAGAATTTTGCGATCCTGCGTTGATGAACGGCGACGCGATTAAACATAAGACTGAAGCGTAGATTTATTTTCGTTATAAATAATGCAATATCACTTTCTTTTATAATCATGCGATATTTCTTACAAGGTCGTAATGTGCTTTTTTTTTTTAGTAATACTGTATAGTTAATTATAATTATATATCATAGAAAGGAAAAGATATAATTTTAATAAAGAAATATAAAGAATATTACAAAATTGCATAATCCTTGGCTATTTCGAATACTACTCTGTACGATTAAATGTCATTTATTAAGTTTTGGTGAATTTCTTATTTGCAAGATGCAGTTCAAGTTTTCTTACGCATCCATCCCGTTTTATATACTCGACACTCCTAAGGACTCACGCTAGCGCCCGGTACTTGGTGCTCTCGCATGAAAGTTCCCCGCAAGCGCGCGCGCGCGCGCGCCGGTGATCCAAGAAACGTTTCTTCGGTAATAATCGTAAGAGCGCGAGAGGCATTCCGCGGTAACGGTAATAACAGTAGGTTCGAAAGTTCGACGTCATTATCCGCCTTCGACGAAAGAGCGCACGCGCGATCGCTTTGCACGAATTGACTTTATCGTCCTCGACGACGAGGACGAGGGACGGGGCGCAGCTCCGGGAGAGCTTCGGATCGTGAAGGACCGACCGATCATAAGTGCACGCCGAGCTCCGCTCCTGATTTTCCACCGCGAGCTTGTGTATATGTGTGTATGTGTGTGGCTGTGAGTGTATGTGTGCACTTATGTGGGTGGTTGAAAGGTGGAAGGAGGTCGGAGGTTAATCGTTAAGCCTCAGCGCCAGATTAGTACCGGCGAGACCGAAAACTTTAAACGAGATCATTTCTTAGCTTAACCCCTTCCCCGCGCTTCTCCAAATCCTCGATTTAAATCCGCTAATTGAAGACCGGCCCAAACAGCAGTGGATTCTTACTTCGCCGCGATAATTCTGGCGACGATGCCGAGAGCAGCGAGAGACAAACATCCGATGTAACTTACGAACGCCGCCAACTTTCGTGTGTTACTTTTTAACTGAATTAACACAGGATCTACCGATCTTCTAATTGTTCCGCGTGCAAACTGTGTGACTTAAGGACTCGCGGTGCGTGCGACGATTGAATTACGATCGCAGACTATCGAAGTCAAGAAGTACAAGAAGTATAACAGTTAGATAATTAGAAAAAGGCTTTATTTTATGGGACACGAAAAATATCACTATATAGTTCTCGCTAATGTCAGCGATAGTAGCAAGTCATTACTTAATTCTCGACAGTTTTCTCCTAGAAAAGGAGAAACTGTGTCGTTTGAAACGCGCGAAAGAAACGACGCACAACAATAAGCTAGGAGCGGAAAAAAGAATATTTTTCAATTGTTTTTTACAAGATTTATTTATGATATATTTAAAACTAAAAGCATGCAGCTCTTCATTATTTTATAAACATATAACCTTATATGTTTAATGTATTGATATCTTACCACTCTGACAGTTTAATAACGAAATATCATCATGGATTTTTTCAATGATACAATGCTCAATACCCGAGGAAATTAAATTATAAAATATTCAGAGTTTTCTGCATTAGCTCCGTTGACTTTTGTCCTATTCCTTTTTTTTAAATATATTTTTTGTAGATGTACCTTACGTTTCTTCAAACACACGAATACAAACTTTGGTTGCGCTTATCTGAGCTTATTTCCAACTCCCGCAGGTAAACGCAGCCAAAATTTGTATTCGTGTCTTTGTAAAGATAATTAAGTGCATGATACAGTTTGATACTATTTAATATAATTTTTGGACAATGTTTTAAGTTGTGATACGAAGAGAGAGAAAGAGAGAGAGAGAGAGAGAGAGAGAGAGAGAGAGAGAGATAGATATATTAGCGGTTTTTTGCAATAATACCCTAATATAATTAGGGAAATTATATGTATGTACTTTTTAAATTCGATAAAATTTAACGTTAGAATCTATATGACCATTTGACCAAGTATACGTATATAGATCACTCGTTAAGAAGTATTTAAAGCATACATTTTTTGCCTCTAAACAACTTTAAGGCAATAATAGGATATTAATAAGATTTTTAAATTAAATTTTTAAACATGTTGAATAACTATAGCATAGACGATTTCTTAAGTTCTCAAAAAATTCTATCTTATACCAATCAACATGTTTGAAAAATTTGTTGTACGATAAATGAAACAATATTTGTCACTCACATATTTATAAATAAATTATAACAGCTTCTTTAAAATTACCTCAAGCTTACAAGGTTTTATTTAATCTTCAAGAATGTTTAAAAATATATTTTGTGAAATTAAATAGGTATATAAACTTAACTGTTTTTTGTTATACAAATGTTTTCTATATAAAAATATATAGACATTCTATAAAATAAACATAGTAAATTTATTTTTAGTAATAAGTAAATTTTTTTATAAATTAATTTTTCAAAATTGATACTGCTACTCTGTTATTATTAAGGCTATAGCTATCGAACTTCTTGCTATAAAATAATGATTGCGGTATCTACACTATTCCAGAAATTATAAACTTTTTTCCGGGAATACCCAGTGTACGACGTCTCCATGTCGTCTCGAGTCTGCGAGCAATCGCAGCTCTGTAGTTCTCTGTGTGTGAATGTGCCCCGATTAACCGGCCGACGGCCATCGGCCATCGACGTTCGTTCGATCCGGTCGTCCAGTCCCGATATCCGAAGCAACCGTGTAACGCTTAGTCATGCTCGGCGTTCTCAGGCGAACGGCGGCGGCGTGGCCACCGGAGAAACATGCGGAACATACATATATGTATTATGCTACACAGGTACCTGTATCAGGTACCTGTACAGGATATTTTAGAACTGTCTGCTTTAATTTCAATTTTAGAGTTTTAACGTTAAAACTATCGATAATTACTTTCTACCATTTAAGTATACTATACATATATTTAAAAAAGGGAATAAAGGGAAAAGTAAATTGATTAATTTAATTATTTATATATTCTTATATTGCAAGAAAAATCTCAGAAAATGCATCGTTTTAAATTTGAGTAATTTTTATAAAATTATTTAAACTTATTGAGTATTATTATTATTTGTAACAAACAGAGTCATTTTGACTCTGCTTTGATGTTTGTAATGTTAAATCTCAGTACTACATTTGTTGCACATATTCACATTTGTTATTAAGCAAACTTAACGATTAAATTCTGAGAGAGAGTAAAATCGGCTTGAACTTACGTGAACAGCACGGCATTGTTATCTAATTGCAGACTCTCCAGTTTGTACAGACTCCTTCATTTCTGATCTTTGATGAAAGCAATTGATGCCTCAATGATTTTGTCGAAAGAAAATCACGGTAATCGAAGAATTTGTTATTGAAGTTAAGTCAGGGATTCGGGACACCTTGTACCACGTATCTATGTATCTTCATATAAAAGCGCAGCGTGCAAACATACGCGATCTGCCGATCGCGTATCGACGCGCGGACGTGCACTCGTGCAGACCGGTGTGCGGGACAGAAACTAAGAAATGAGAGTGGGGGTGGGAGAGGAAAAAATACTTAAAAATTTATTTGTGAGATATAAGCCTTATTTCATAGAAATAAATCTCTTATTTGAATACGGCGAAATAAAATTTTATTTCTAGTAAATAAACCATATATTTCATTTTTGAAATAAGTATTATTTGTGACAAATAATTGTTTATTTCCTTGGCATAAGTTATTTAATCGCAAATTATCAAATTTTGAAAATTTTTATAAATTGATATATTTCTGACAAATAAATTGAATGTAGCTAAATAACTATAATTTCTTCTCACAATTTAATTTTATTTCAATTGATAACGTTATATTATATATTGAAATAAATATTTACGTGAATACATTTTATTATACTATACATTCACAGAATAATATGGATTTCTGATGTGAAAAATGCAGACCTATATGTACAAATATTTTTACGTTTGTATTGAATTTATTCGATTTATGACTTGTTAGTTATTTAGTACAAACAGTTCGTTTCGTCGAGTTAGAAGAAATATACTTGTATTATAAAGTAGAGTAAGAATTTTTGATCTATTAAACAAGTTATAAAAACATTAAATAAAATTAATATCGCATTATTTCTTTATTGGAAGAAATATTTTTATTTTTCTGGTAAAAAGGGAAAAGTTGTCCTTCGAACTTTAAGTTGAATAAATTCAATAAAGATGTAAAAAAACTGTGTACATGTGTCCATTTTTCTGAAAAATTTAATATAAATATAGTATGGAACATAGCATAAAAATAACAATTATACATGTAAAAGTTAATTTATTCTGTATGTTTATTTTACAGAGTAATATACATAACTTAAGTTTTTAAAATCCTTTTAAACATATCATATGAAGACAACTTTTTTAACTTAACAAAAATGAGATTTACACAAACTGTGTAATTAACTTGCTACCATCAGCAGCGTAACTGATACTACGAGGTACAAAAAGATTATCTAAATCAAGTCGTACGATTCCAACATTTGTTGTTGATCCGAGTGATATTTCATATGCATATTTATGGGAATCTAAACCAATATTTTCACAAGAATCATAAATAACATAAAACTGTTTAAAGTTATCAGTAGCAACATGTTTAATTATTCCAAACTGCGGTTCACTATACTCGTTTGCACCCAAGCAAAATGCAAATTTTGGTTTGTATGTAAAACCATTAATTTTAAGCCAAGAAATTATACAGCAATTATCACATTTTATGGAATGTTTTAAAAAACGATATTCAGGCAAACTTGAAATCTTACAAATATATCTGCCATAGTATATTTTTGGACTAAAACCTCTTTTACTTAAAATGCGATATGCAAACTTTAGTTGCAAGTTAAGACTCAAGGTAAATACAATATTTATGCGTGAGCTTACTAAACGTGCATTAATTTTGGACAGTTTATGAAAAGCTTCGAATCTAATAGAAGATAAATAGCGCAATGGACCCAGATCTTTAATTTTTCTTGCATAGTGTATTAAATTATGAAATTTAGGTTTTAGCTGCTCATCGAATAATTCCATATATAATTTGTGATGATCAGTAATTAGTCTTTGTAAGAGATGCAGTTCCTGCACATTATTTTCAAAAGCTGTTGCGATATGGATAATTTGTATTAGAAGTAGATACAAGTGCCAGTACGGATCATCTTCTGAAACTTTATCACCAACTAAAATACCGAAATATGTTACAAGAGCTGACATTTCAGAAGAAGACATCACTAAAAAGCCCTGCTTAAGATGATGCTCATTAATCGGTGGAATCGAATTCCCAACATCTGTATTGCATCTGTGATTAAAATATCTAATTCTACTATTTAACACTTTAAGAGAAAAATATTTTTCTGTTATTAAAGAATTTATAATTTTGGCCATGTCATACCTGCATACTCCTTCATACAAATCATGCATTACATCAAATCCGGCATTTGTTATACAGTTAAAATTAGACAATTCATTGAAAATACATTTTTCTTTGACACCATGGCTAAAGTCTTTACAATCTTCTTCGTAATTCGATATTGTTCTTAATAATTCTATATCTTCTTCAGACTGAGATTTCATTTCTAATTTTGAAGCTCGACATGCACGACAACAGAAATTAGCAGAAAATGATTTATTATAACCAAGTAAATCGTTTAATCCTAAATTATCTCCTAATAGTGCAAGCAAGGAAAAGAAAATTTGATATTCTTTATTATCCACGCATATAGTGATACCACAGTTTTCTAAATTAATCAATTCGTCAATAATTGGTTTGAAAGAGACTTTATTGCCAAACGTTTCACGATCCCCGCTATATAAAAGTTCACCAAGAAAAATATTCTCTAAAGATGAGGCATGAGCTTTTGGTATACCTGCAATTGTGTAATACAGACCTCCCAATTTATGTATAGATGCTCTTGACCCCAAAGGGTTTCCCGTTTCAAAATCGTCGTAATATAACAACAAAGGCAGTAATATTTTACCATCAAATTTTATAACTAAAGTTTTCCACACATTTCCGGAAAAAATACTTGATATACTATTTTCTTTTGCAGACTCTTCCGCAATGTAACTTTTGATTGACATGAATACTCCAGGTAATTCTAAATATTGTTTTAATGACTCCCGTAACGGAATAAATTGGCCTTCACATTTTTTTGATGTTAATATTGTAAAATTGCTCTTATTTCTGTTATTATCAAGCATTTCTCCTATAAAAAATTTCTGTGGCTGTACGAGCCACTTAGATTCTTTTAAAAACTGTAAACGTCTATATTCTGTCGAATATTTCTCAAAAGGTTTTATATTGTCAAAAATGTTATCAAGCACTTCAGAAACATTATTATTGGAAAAAGATGTTTCAGACTGTAATCTACATTTTATGTATGACAGTAAATCTTGTACAAGTTCTGAGCAATCATCAACTAAAAGTTGAACAATATTCCTAGTAATCGAGCTATTACTGTATAACTTAGCAATAAATTTTAATATTGCATCATCAACCGTTTGTTGTACATTAATAACATTTATATCGTCATTATCGTTAGTCTTAACATTAGATTGGTTATTATTAACTTCAATAGTAGGTATGTCGGTATTACTTGAAAATGATGTTTTATCAGTAATATGAACGTTTGTAAATCGTTTATTTAATTTACGTGATGCATCACTGTTGCTAAAAAGGTCCTTATGTGAAGTATTAAAATGTTTCTTTAAAGACTGAATATTAACATATTTTCTAAAACACTCGGAAAAACCACATTGAAAACTTTGTTCATAAGGGTGAGTTGCCTTCATATGTCTTATTACATTTTCAATACTTTTAAATTCTCGCTGACAGACAGTACAAATCATTTTTAAAGGGAAAAAATAATGTTCTTGATAAAATTAATAAACAAAAAAGTCTAATATCTATAATTATAATATTTATTTTTAAAGAAAATAATGTTTATGTTCTTGATAAAATTATCAATAAGCAAATAAAAAATCTGACACTTATAAACATTGAGAATATCAAAACAAAAATTCAATATAATGTAATTGTAATATAATATGTAATATAATATTGTAATGTAATGTAATATAATGTAATGGAATTGTACACTCAAAAGCTATTTAGAAATTTTTTTAATTACGTCACAAATCATGGGAATTTTGTTGTCTCCTTGTAAATTTATATCAAAAACAGTTCTTTGCAATAAATACCAAATGTGTTCTGATGCAGATGGATACTTCAAGTCCAGGACCATAAAACTCATAAAACATATTTCTAAAGCTTTAAACAGTGTTTTCAGCTTATACGATACGTTATCAATTCTTACAAAAATTGCTTGAATTTCTGTTAAAGAAGGTCCTACCACGAGAATAAAAGGCTGCAAGGTTAATCCAAATTTTGTAGCTTTTTTCTTTTATTTTCTATCTCCTCTTCCACATCACCAGGAATCTAAAATAATGCAATACTAATTGTAAGATCTTATTTCTAAGAAAGAAAGAGAAAGAAAAAAAAATTTCAATTTATTTATATTTTAAAATATACCTTAATATGAAGTACTAGACTTTCTTGTGATTCAACTTGGGTTGGTTTAAAGAAATTCTTGCCAACTTTCACTTTCGAGGATTTATTTGGTAAAAGTGAAAATAATAAATAAATTTTAAGTAAAATCTTCGAATCTAAAACAAAAAAATTATTTGTTAACAATTACACAAATTAGTCATTACACAAATTATTCCATTCTTCATATATTACCATTTGGAATATTGCCACTTAACATATCCAGCAATAGTTTATTGGAACAATCCAATTCCTTGCCTCTCAAACGCAACACATCATCAAATAAAGAATCGAACTTTTCTTGAACGTTTTTATATTTTTCTTTGTATAACCGTAAGTAATCCTTTTCAATCTGTAATGAAACGAAAGATTTTTATTTTACAAGTAATGTTATGCGGCATTACAAGGCAACAGCTCAATAGTAAAAATTTGTTAAATAAATTATAGTAAATAATACGCCAGACTGCAAGTTATTTACCAACACATAGCCCATTGAAGATGTTAATATGTTCCAATCGTTAAAAATTGAGCATAGATGTGGGTAAGTTATACGATCATGTATCAATTTGTTTCTATATAAAAATGATTTTTCCCAATGAAGCAAAACTTCTTCCCAAGGTTCGAAATTATTCTTAAGCCAATTGTGACTCCGCTCTGCCTCCTCGCGACTATTAGTATTTTCTACAAAAAAAATAGTAATTAAGTACACTGAGAAAAAAATGTTCTAGATTTTAGTAAATATTAGTTTGCATACAACTGTGACCCCATTTATTAAAATAAAGAAAAATTTTTTTTTTAGTATATTTTTTTCCTAGTGATTACACATATACTAATAAAAAGGAAAATTTTCTTCATTTTAGTAAATAGAGTCAGTTGTATGCAAACTAATATTTACTAAAATCCAGAACATTTTTTTCTCCGTGTATAAAATAAATTGTAAAAATATGTTATTTACACCAACCTTTGTTAAAACTATCTTCATCTGTGGAACTATTTACTGAGACAGATTTGCTCAATGGAATCAATTTATATTTTCTTAAAAACGCTAACATGTTTCTATTTTTATCAACTAATTTTCCCTTAGCAATACCGGATTTTTGATCTTTCGATTGTTTCTTTTTTATGGGTGGACAATAATATACTTCTTTACATTCAGCAGGGAAGAGAGTAATAATGTGATCCGCAATCTTGTTTAATTTTTCGTTATTTAATTGAACGCTGAAAGAGTAAGTACAGTTGCATAAGAAAACTAACATTATTATTCTCAGCTAATATATTTATATACAAAGTGTTGATTTAGATATCCGACCGCTCGAGTTCAAGTAGAATGTATTAAACTGAAGGAAAAAGTTCTATATCATTTTGTAAACAAACACGTAAAATTTGTAGTTAATAAGCAAAGAATGCTTACTTAATGTTAATATCAAAAAAGTGGCAGATAATAATGTTTGCCAAATACTGTTGGCATCTCAGCGATAATCCACTTCTTGCATCGTATGAAGCTATAATCGCTTGTCCGGTTACTGTTTTTTTAAGCAATGCCTTTAAATCAAAGTTTTCTAACTGTAAAAAGAAGAATTTTTAAATGCAAAATATGAAGATAGGTTATTGCGTTTAATTATAAAAAATTATGGATTAAAAGAAATATTTATCAAAAATATTTTACAAAGCACCTTATAAGAAGTGTGCTTTTTGTGCACTTTAAATAAAAAATATATTTAGCATTGTGATAGACTTCCAAAAAGTAGAATAAAGAGTAAAAAATAAAAACATTTTTAAATTACGATTCACCGTTGCACTCTTTTAAAAGATATTTTATATTGAAATGTAACAAATTATGTGACAATATGACAAGAAATATAGCAATACTTATGCAAATGTAACAAAACATAAGAAAAATGAATTATATTTTTTCTTATTTGTAATATTACACACATATTTTAAACAGTTCTGGAGAATTTTACATACCATCATGTCCACTGTTTCATCAATCCTCTGTAACTCTTCTACTATCTCGTTATCATGACCATAAGTGTCTAATATTACAATATTCTGTGTATCATTAACAGAGGACTCTTCTACAAAAGATGATTGTGTAGCATTTTCCATAGATGCTTTTATATCATTATTTGATGTTGTATTATCTAGAGATTCGTCAAATATCTCTCCTGGCGTAAGAGCAAGTGTCAAAGATGGAGTCACAAAAGGCGTAGAAGTAGAAGCCAAAGGAAGGTTATTGTCAGAAGGGGCATTGATTTCTTTGCATGAATCATCATTACTGCGGAAATAATTTTGTAGTGCAATTCTTGCACCAACCGATGGTATAACTTCAGCTAGTTCTGGACACTGATTAATAGTCATGTATTTCAGAGTATCATAGTTGACATCATTATCTAAAAATTAGAATTAATTTGATGATAATGTGGAGTTTAATGTATACATTATGTTATTCTAGGTTTAACAACATATGCACAAAATTATAGAAAATTATAGGAGAAAAATTCAAGTATTCGTAGAAAACGTTACAACAAAAAAATGTTATAAGTACAAAAAAAAATTTTATTACATATTTTCTAATGCAATTTATAATTTTATGTAATTTATAACTTTTTCAAAAAAATTACTTTACTGTTTTAAAAAATACCGCTGCATAAAATCATCTTCAGGACATTTTGCGCATATGTTGTTAAACCTAGAATAATGTTTACATATGCCTTGTATACCCTATCCCTGCGAGAAATGACGAGAAATGACCCATCGAATCGATGGGTCATTTCTCGCTGGAATGTGAAATAAAGTAGATTTAAATCAAAGTGGCACTTTGTTTTTACGTATCATTGTAATGAGCGTCATTAAAAAAGATCTTAATTATTAATTATGGACTAATTCTACTATGGACTACACAATCTAGAATAGGTTAGATACTTCTTTTCTAGGTATATTTCATAAGTTACATTCATGAAAATGACAGCAATTTATAGAACTAACACATCAAGAACATTCGTTCTCAGCCAACAAAGCAGAAAAGTAAAAGTACGTCTGTATAGAAAAGCGTCACTTTGCTTTGATATAAGAAATATTATGTTGCAAACTTACTTATTAGATTCTCGCTCCATCGTTGTAGACGTAACGTAAATAAGACATTTCTTACTTTGTCTTCCATTGCAACTTGCAACTTAAAGTATCGAGTCGATATGAATCACACTCAATATATTGATCACAGGATCACAGCAACCACGGAACGACAATGCACTGCCACTAGCCCGCCAATTCCGCGCCATATGCATGATGCAATGCGACACAGTAACCAAACAAATGAATATTTGTTTCTAGGGAATAAATTTAGTTCCCGGAAATAAATCATTTGTCTATAAAGATCAATCCTATAGCAACTAAATATTTTATTGCTGTAAAAAAATATAAGTTTGCCGTAGGTAGATTTATTTTTCCAGCAAGAAATAAACGAAAATTTTTTTACAATTAATAAGAAAAATTAGGTATATTTTACAGAAATGGATATTCTGTTATCATAGTCAAATTTTTTTATAACTAATAAATATTGAAGAAAATGTCACAAATAACATTTGTTTCTAAATACTTCGACTTTTTTCTCTCAGT
>NW_027270152.1:0-12395 GCF_030848805.1 Temnothorax longispinosus | reverse complement strand
TGTCTTTACTTTCGCTTAGTCATGAAGGACCAAGTTTGATGATTAGCCACTAGCACTGAAATTTGAGGTTGAAGATTCGAGAGCTGAAAACTGAAATTTGAGATTGGAAACGAGATTTAAGATTTGAGAAACGACTATGAATTCGGGCCGTAGTTAAAAGCATACAACTTTTAATTGGCTTTACGGAATTGCAAAATTCTTTTACAGAATTAAAGTACGCACAAAAATGTTGAGGGCTAAGGTTGGTTTTACATCAAAAACAAAAAAAAATTGAAAATTTGGACACCTAGAGCTGTCACTGATGACAATATTTGCTTATACAAAAATACTACAGTTTATATATATACAAAATAAGATTTACAAGCCCTCTAGGGAAAACATTTAAGAACAATATCACGCAATTAAAACTAAAATTAAAAGCCTAGAAAAAAATTTCCATGCTTTTAACTTTTATATGTGCAGGTTGATAGGATAAGCAGTATTGCGTGTAGCAAAAGATGGCGCAGCGATCGAACAAGGACAGATTACTATAGTTATACAAGGACAGATATAGAGAAAACAGGATTAGAAATGTTGACATTATCGACATCGAGGAAGTTCGGACTTCGCTATAGAATCCCCTTAACGCCTCCGCACAATGGAAAATATAAGAAACAAGGAACAGATATTAGCAATTAGAAATAAGAAATTAGGAATAAAGGTGGTGTAGCATTAATACATGGCTTTTGATAGGTTAAAAATCTATTGCCTGTGTTATTCCCTATTTCTGTTGCCTGTATTTTTCATCGTGCATTCAACTTTATTCTTGATTCTTTAGTCCTAATCGCTAATATCTATTCCTTGTTCCTTATATTTTTCATTGTGCAGAAGCCTTTACAATATTCTTATATATTATTCAAATATGAATAGATACTTTCAATTTGAATTACTTAAAATCATTTATATCACGTAAAAAAATAACCTAACATTAACTTAGGTGCAGGTAACAGAAAATTGTAATTCAAAAATTTTTTTGGTTTTTTTATATTGTTTTGTATTTGTCCACATTTATTTACGCATTTTCTCTTATTTTGAAGGATTTTTTATTCTGTAAAAAAGCAAAAAAAATAGAAAAGTATGATTGTGCGTTTAATCGGTACAGACCTTGATATACATAACTGTCAAAATATACGATGACAGCTGCAAATGAAATAAGCGCAGCGAGAGAACCAATCGGCATCGCGGAAAAGCCACAACAATAAACTTCGATAGATTTGAGTATCGACTTTACATCTCTTTTTTAGATATGGTTGGATCGATGTTATAACTTCGGCGTAAATTAGGTACAGCACTAATACTGTACTGCACTAATACTGTACAGCATTGTGCCGTTACATAGACAAAGACTTAAGGCATAAAACACTGCCGAGACAGCCATTCTGCTTAGGCCCTAAGTAAACATATAGTCATTGTGCTTGTCAGATGCAGAGTCAAGTGGACATCATAGACTACGTTTACACGGCTCGATTTACGCCAAAGTTATAACATCGATGTTATAAGTTATAACTACTGACGTTAAATGCCGTGTAAACGCTCTTTTACGATGAAGTTACACATTGATGTAATCTATATGTTGTAACATTGATACACGGCTTTCAATAGGTTAAAAATCTATTGCCTATGTTATCCCCTATTCCTGTTGCCTGTACCTTTGTATTGTGCATCCAGCTTAAAGCTTCTAACTCATTTCTAAAAGCACAGTGTTATTTTTTCATGTAATCCCAAGTTGGAATTATGTTTGTTTTATACGTACAACGTATAAAAATTTTATATAAAATGTCACGAGTTAAAAAAATTAACGAAAAGATTCCTTGTATGAAAAATATCACGTTTAATTGGTAAAACAGACTTGTTAATTAATTTTTACGTCATTGAACTCCAGCATCGCCTTAAAACTATATATCTAGGCTACAATAAAAAATTTCTTTTTAATATAAGAAGAAGCACAGAGACTTTTACATAACGCTTAATACATAATGCATAAACTAATCAGTTTATTTCTTCAAGCTAAAAATAAAAGATTCTTATTGATTTATTGTCTTATGTGTTATACATTATGCAAGTTTATGCTTGCATAATGCAAGCTTGAGTCCTAAAAGCGAAAATGGCTAACTAAACAAATAAATAATCAAAAAATAGTTTTTTTATTTTATAGCCATGTCTATTTCCTTATTATATGTTTCGTCTTATTTCTTGATGTAAAAGTATAATGCTGTGACAACATTGAAATACATGGGTCCATATTCAGAACGCGCTTTTAACGATATTAGCGCGATTTTGTCATTCTGTCCTTATTTGTCTAATGAACGATAAAAATAGAATGACGTAATAACGCTCTAACTTCGTTATAAGCGCATACTGAATACGGGCCATGTTGTATGTATATATACAAATAACGTATTAATTCTGTCTTAATAATGTCCTTTAATGTCATTAAGACGTCTTTAGACGTCATCTTGCTACCTGGGTGCATACACTATTAAAATAGTCGCCATAATAGTCAATTTGTAGGATGCATTTGTATACATATTTGTCCTGTCGCTGTACTAATCAATCTGCAGAAAATTTCTTATGCATATGTATGTGTGCATTTTATCTCAAAAATAAATGTGATGTATACGTAAGGGTATCAATGTACTCCTTTGTATGCAATAAAATGTGATAGTTTACTGATGTCGTCAAAATAATCAATTTGTATAATGTATTTGTATATACATTTGTCCTGTCGCTGTACTAATCGATCTATAGAAAACCGGCTTATACATACGCATGTGTGCATTTTATCTCAAAAGCAGATGCGATGTATGCATGAGGATATCAATGTACTCCTTTGTATGCAATAAAATATGAAAGTTTACCGATGTCGTCAAAATAGTCGATTGACATATATATATATATATATATATATATATATATATATATATATATATATATGGGCAGATCCATTACTTTTCGACCAAAAGTTGCGGGGGTGGGTCACCGATTTTGATGCCGATTTTTTCCTCGAAAGTACACTAGAAAAGGAGATGATCCTGAAAATTTGAGCCCGATTCGATCAAATCCGGCCGCTGGAGAATTTTTGAATTTTGAAAAAAGTCGATTTTTCAGTCATTTTCAAAAATTTATATCTCAGCTTCTATATAACTTAGAGACTCGTTTGAGGCCGCATTCTTTTCTGTAAACCCTCTACTTTTAAGGAAAAAATTGGTCATTGGTTTACACTCAAGTCCGGCTTCACGGCGAGCTGCTAACTAAACTACTGTTTTAGAGAAATTTTGCCTATTTTTGAAATGCTGTCATATCTACAGTTTTCAAAGTAGAGGGTTGATCAGCAGCTGATATTTTTTGTTCAGGTATACTCTGAAGAAATCTACCCACTTTTTACTTGATTGCTTCTATTTCGTTAAGTTATGGCCATCTAAAGCCGATCAATTTTCGAAAAATTGCCATTTTCAGATAGCCAGAACTTTTTTCTTTCAACTCGAAATTCTTTGAAATTTTCAGGGAATATACTTCATTATATCCTTAAACAACCCTGAAAATTTCATTTTTGGAATAGAAGTGGTTTCCGAGTTATGAAATTTTTAAAATGTCAACTTTTCGATTTAATATGACATTTTTTGTGGTTTTATCATCAATTTTGTAAATTTAATGTAAATAAAATTGATATTTTTCGTAAAATATATTCGAAAATAAGGAGCAAAACGGATTGTTTGAGAAAATTGAGGGAAAAAATTAATATTTTTTATTTTAATTTATTTGCCGTCGTCATTTAAAATTTTTAAAAAGTAAATATTTGTTTATTTCTTTTAATAATATGTTGAATACAAATTTCCAAAGTATTTGAGAACTATTATGTCATGTTTAGCAAATTATACTTTGCTCATAATTTACCGCCAGTCTATTGAAAAAAAAAATAAATTAAAATTAATTAGATTAAATTTTTCAATAGACTGGCGGTAAATTATGAGCAAAGTATAATTTGCTAAACATGACATGATAGTTCTCAAATACTTTGGAAATTTGTATTTAACATATTATTAAAAGAAATAAACAAATATTTACTTTTTAAAAATTTTAAATGACGACGGCAAATAAATTAAAATAAAAAATATTAATTTTTTCCCTCAATTTTCTCAAACAATCCGTTTTGCTCCTTATTTTCGAATATATTTTACGAAAAATATCAATTTTATTTACATTAAATTTACAAAATTGATGATAAAACCACAAAAAATGTCATATTAAATCGAAAAGTTGACATTTTAAAAATTTCATAACTCGGAAACCACTTCTATTCCAAAAATGAAATTTTCAGGGTTGTTTAAGGATATAATGAAGTATATTCCCTGAAAATTTCAAAGGATTTCGAGTTGAAAGAAAAAAGTTCTGGCTATCTGAAAATGGCAATTTTTCGAAAATTGATCGGCTTTAGATGGCCATAACTTAACGAAATAGAAGCAATCAAGTAAAAAGTGGGTAGATTTCTTCAGAGTATACCTGAACAAAAAATATCAGCTGCTGATCAACCCTCTACTTTGAAAACTGTAGATATGACAGCATTTCAAAAATAGGCAAAATTTCTCTAAAACAGTAGTTTAGTTAGCAGCTCGCCGTGAAGCCGGACTTGAGTGTAAACCAATGACCAATTTTTTCCTTAAAAGTAGAGGGTTTACAGAAAAGAATGCGGCCTCAAACGAGTCTCTAAGTTATATAGAAGCTGAGATATAAATTTTTGAAAATGACTGAAAAATCGATTTTTTTCAAAATTCAAAAAATTCTCCAGCGGCCGGATTTGATCGAATCGGGCTCAAATTTTCAGGATCATCTCCTTTTCTAGTGTACTTTCGAGGAAAAAATCGGCATCAAAATCGGTGACCCACCCCCGCAACTTTTGGTCGAAAAGTAATGGATCTGCCCATATATATAAGTAAAACAACTTATTTATAAAACAATTTTTTTTGCAGACAGTGCAGTAAGTGAACTAAAAACTTACGTAGATAAGGTTTCTGATATGAGTGATCAGGAAAAATTAAAACGAACAAGATTTCTTCGAAAGAAAAGAAAATTATCTGACGAATTTTGTACTGAGGATAATAATCGCTTTAACAAAAGAAATAAAAGCAAATGGAATAATATTCCTTCTGACGATGAAAGTGAAGACTCAAGGGAATATAATAAACTTTCAAAGAATGAAACAGATAGTAGCATTTACCCAGATGTACCGTCAAGCCTCTCTATTGTAAATGAGGACAAACAACGTGAGGATTTGAGTAATGATGATTTCACTAACGAAGACATAATTGACAAGAAAAAAGCAGCCAATAGTTTATCACAATTACAGCAAGAATCGCAAAATACATCTTCAACAGATAGTAAAGTGAAATTAACCTTCCATCACCTATCATTTTTTTACTTATGCAACGAACGTCATCCAACTGGGACTTTCAAGTCTACCCTATATTATTTTTGTGTTCTAGGCTTCCAAAATATCAAAAAAAATTCTGAGTTACTTGTCACAATATCTTTACTAAAATATTTAGTAGGTTTTAAAGTTAAATATTAAATTTAATTTATACAAAGCCTTTTACTCTCTAAGAAGAAATGCAAGAAATTTTGATTGGGTTTTTAAAGACCCAGATGGGTGACGGAGAGTTATGAAACGTTTATTAAATAGATATTTTTATATAATTATAATAGCTCTTGTAAAATGTGCTATTTATTTATTTAAAATTTTTAGTTGCATAATTTTAAAAGATTTTTATTTGAAAATATGTTTTTTCTTATACTCACGCTTCACATACTCACGTTCAAGTTAAAAATATAATCTATTTCTTACAGACAAAACTGTTAAACAAAGTATTACTGCTAATACTGCTAAAAAACATGCAAAACCAGTAATTATTGACAATTTTGAAATTCAGACTCCAACGACTTCTCAAGAATTTTTATTCAATATATATGGTAAGTCTATACATCAGTATGATCTGATTAAAAATTAGGTAAAATAAAAATGAAAATTGTGTGCTATTATATTGTACATAATTATGCATACAGTTGAATTGTATGTATTGAAAATAACAGCCTAATCAAAATAATATCAATATATGACGTCAAAACCGTCGTTTATCATAACTTTCATCGATTAATTATTACATATATGGTGTGATCAAGAAATAGGTTGTCTAAAATATAAGAAATGTTTTATGGTTAATTTAACCAAATTTTTTGCTGTCTCAACAAATTATATTTCTTTCCGTGTGTAATTAAACATTTATTATATTAAGATTAGCAATATAACAGTTAATTTATTATTATAGGTATGCAAAAAAAATGTTGACTATAATGAATGGTTTATCAAAGAAGCAAGATATCATGATAGCAAAAATGGGTTTGATGGAAAAGAATGGTATTAAGCATGGACATAATGTAATTGATGCTGCTGTGATAGAAACAATGACAAAATATTTCCCTATCAATGATGAAAATAAAACCTTTGCTGCAGTTGAAGAAAAATTGAAGATGGAACGAAAATTTTTTAATAACGTGGTAATTTTTTACTAACATATATATATATATATATATGTTCTATAAAATTTATTAATTTTGTAGGTATTATACATGAAAAGCAAAGGTGGTAATACGTCTCACGACTTAATTTACAATATTTTATCCAACATAATAACAAATTCTGCAGCCTCGAACTACAGCTTTTATGGACAAAAACATAAGAAAATTTTTTCTGATCTTGCTTTATGCAGTTGCGTTTATCGTAAGTTCTATCTAAGTCAGATAAAGCAAGCTTTATAATACCTAAATGAATAATAGCTTAAATCAACCAAGTGATTGAATAGATCATTATTGTATTTTCTTAAATATATAAGGTTTTTAAGTTTTTAATGCAATAAAATAATAATTATATCTTTTAGTTTTTAAAACTTGAGAATTACACTATTGTAAAAGTAATAAAATATAGTGTTTTTTATCCTTTTTGCAGATTTCGTTTATTATAGGTATTCATCACTGGTTGGTTTGTGCTACTAGTATCACTATAAATGTTACAACGTTTGTATTTATAACAATTATTATTTTCATGTATGTAGATGGTGTAAAACTACAATTTCCTGATGTTAGCGAGAAAAATATCAAACATAGCATTAAAAGATGGCTTGATAGTTCAAGGACAAGATTGCTTCGTGCTAAAACGTACGTAATTATGAACAACACTTTGTACTCTGTAAATATTATAACAGTAAATATTATAACTACCTTTTTTACGGGAAATCGAGTTTAAAGGAAAAATTCTTATATTTTAACTATTTCAACTGTTTATTAAAGGTATTTGCAATCTTTGTGTTTGTATAAATAATTTTTTATCCTCTAGAAAAAATCGTAACATTTTAGGTTGTTATAGTATTGTTCTAGAGGTGTTTACTTTATATACTAGTTATTTTATTTTTTAATATTTATCAAAATTGTCTAATTTTCCAGGCAAGCTCAAAAAAGAAAAATATTTCAACCGATAGTACCACCTGACGAAAATGTAGATGATCCAAATGAAGTTTAAATTCAAGAAAGAATTTATAGGGTAAAGTGCCCAAATGCCATCCCCGCGCATAATTTCGTCCCCTGCAGCCCTATTCTGTAACTGTTTAACGCATGCGTTATAGTTATAACGCATGCGTTATATGGCTCGTAACGTATGCTTTACGATTTCGAATTCCCGAAATGCATCTTAACGTAACGGCGTTAGCAATATGCGTTACAGTTTGCGTTATACTATTTTCCACTAGAAAATCATATTCTGTAAGCCATTTTAACGCAAGTTTAATGCGTTTGGCTTGCGTTACATAACGCAATGGTAACGTCGGTTGTTGAACAGCGTTAAACATCATAACGCGATCCGTATCGAGCCCGTTTTGTGTAATAAGACTGAAGAAGAAGGTTATAACGCAATCACAATTAAAGGTAATTATTTGTTGGCTATGCATACGTGACTTTTATTTACACAAATATATATTTATATAGATAATTTTGTATTGGTATAAGTTAAACTTTTGCAATAATAATATTATACAGGTTATATATTTTGACTTTAAGATGGCTTTTGCTGCATTGATGAGGGATCTCTTAGAAGAAGAGGAAGTAATGAGAGAAAACTCTATTGTAATAAAGACATTAAAAGATACTATTGATCCTTTTAGCCTGACAGACCAACAATTTGTTAGTCTTTCGATTATTTAAAAATGCGGTTCATTACTTATGTAATACTCTTCAACCTACTCTTCAACGTAGACGAACGAATGGATTACATGTGACAACTCAGGTAATTACATTCATTGAAATCCATATTTATTTAACACACCCACACACACACGTGTTATATGCATTGAATTGTGTTATATATGTATATGTATATACATATATATATTTAATAGGAAAATACAAAAACGTAATGCAGTCAAAACTTGCAAGAAATTAATAAAAGATATTAAAAATACATTTTAATACTTTTAGGTTTTGGCAGCATTACGTTTTTTTGCCATTGGCTCATATCAGAAGGGTATCGGAAATGACTATCTTGTGTCAATCTCACAACCTGCTGTTAGTCGCGCAATAAAAGTGCAGTGGCAGTAGGTATTACCGAAATACTAGCCGATGAATGGATTCAGTTCTCAAGAACAGAGGAAAAGCGAGAAGCTTTAAAAAGAAGGTAATTTTTTTAATTTAAAATTAGCAAATCAGCCATTTATACTTATGATTATGCTTTCATTTTTTCTAAATAATTGTAACAAATTTATAAAAAATATTTAAGGCAAATATATATAACTACTTGGCTATTTCTTGTATCTAATTTATTATTAGCAAATTTTTCCAATATTCTATTTGTAAAATATATTTTTACAGATTTCAAAAAGAACGAAACTTTAAAGGTGTTATCGGCTGTATTGATTGTACACATGTGGTTATCGTAAGACCCAAAGAACATGAAGAAGCGTACGCAAATCATAAGGGTTTTTATTCCATTAATGCGCAGGCAGTAAGTTGATATTACGGATAATATTTATAAATACACGTCATTTTTACATTCAATTTTTTTTTTTTAAATTGATACATACTTATATTTTTTACCACAGGTAGCCTCCCATGATTTAAAAATATTAAACATAAATGCCAGATTTCCAGGAACGGTGCATGATGCTTTCATATGGAGATATTCCGCTGTAAGGAACGAAATGATACGCTTATATGATACTGGAGATCGATCAACGTGGCTGTTGGGTTAGTATTATTATCACTGATTATTAATTTACTTATTTTAGTGACATATATATAAATATTTATGTAATTTACAGGTGATGCAGGTTACTGTTTAGAACCTTGGCTAATGACACCCATCCCAAATGCACCAGAGGGAAGCGCAGAAGCACGATACACACAATGTCATACTTCTGCTAGAAATTGTGTTGAAAGAATGTTTGGTGTTTTAAAGAATGTATGGAGATGTCTCCTCAGTCATCGTGTTTTACATTACGATCCTAGAATGGCAGCAAACATAATCGTAGCTTGTGCTGTATTACATAATATACGTTTTCGTTATAATCTTATGAATCATGAAATTGACATTGATGAAGAGGGTGAAGCTGCAGCTCAACAAAGGGCTATACTTCCAGATGCTCTTCAAATATGTAATCGTATTAGAGCTCAAGCTGAAGAAATTAATGGAGCTGATGAAGGGGATATGAATTGTAATGATAGGTTAACAGAAGCAAGAAGAGTTCAAAGAAGAATTCTTCGCAATCAGTTTGGTTTACGTCAATAAGAATCAACAGTCTAAGTTATAAAAATTACTTTTATTATTAATACAATTTTTATATCATGTAAAATAAGTATAAACGTAAAATAAGATAGATAAGATAAGACGAGCATAGAATAGACAAAAAGTTACTACTCTTTTGTCAACATAAAATTCTTTTTAGTAAGACAAACATAGAATAGATAAAAAGTTACTCTCTTTTCAACATAAAGTATTTCTTAGTAAGGCAAACATATAGAACAAATAAAAAGTTACTCTTTTCAACATAAAGTTCTTTTCAGTAAGACAAACATAAAATAAATAAAAACTCAGTCTTTAACATAAAGTATTTCTTAGTAAGAACATAGAACAAATAAAAAGTTACTCTTTTCAACATAAAGTTCTTTTTAGTAAGACAAACATAAAATAAATAAAAACTCAGTCTTTAACATAAAGTATTTCTTAGTAAGAACATAGAACAAATAAAAAGTTATTCTTTTCAACATAAAGTTTTTTTTAAACATAGAACAGATAAAATTACTGTTTTTAAGATAAAGTTCTTTTAGTAAGATTTTGAATAGTTTCCGACAAAATATCTAATGTACGATCATGTAAGTTCATAGAGTCTCTTAAAAGTTCGTTTTGTGCTTCCGTTGCAGACGCGATACGTTGTAAATTTTCACTTATTGTCTGCAAAAGTAAGAAAATTATATTACTGACATTTATTGTATAAATTGCGAAATTCGATAATTACTACATTTAATATATAGATATTACTTTCAACCACTTCAAGAGAATTTTATATTTGATAATTTTCAATAGGGCAATAAGTGCGCGTAACATATATAAAAAGATGATATATATATACATATATACCTGCAAATATTTGTTATGATCCTCTTGTACATTTTGAAAATAACTTGTAGCCTCTTTCACGGAAGAGTATCTCATACGTTTTTCTATAGTAAAAAATTTTTATTTAAAAGAAATATTTTATATGTATATTACAAATTAGGAAATATAATAATAATGCAGATATACTAAAATATATGTATGATATATTATAAATTTGTACTTACTACCAAGACATGATTGGAGTAGATATATTTGATGTACTCGTATTTGTTTTTAATGATTCTAACTTTGTCCTTAACCTTGTAATATTTGCGGATGCACTACTAGTAGAGGTATTATTAATACATTTTGAAGATGTTGCAATAGCATTGGAAGTACAGGATGGACTGTTAATTTGATGAATATTCTGTTGCTTCGGAAAATTAAGCAAACTTGTATTTTCAACAAAAGTCACATCTTCATCACCAGTTATGTCGGCTGTTGCTATTACCTACATAAAGAAACATTTAATTTAGTAAAAATCAGTGCGTTGTATATAAAACAATTAAAAGCATTATATTTGTATATCATACTATAATATATTATACATACAACAGCTTGTTCTTCACGAACAGCTTGTTCTTCACGAACAGCTTGTTCTTCATGAACAGCTTGTTCTTCAATTTCCTGTGGATCAGTATTTTCAATATCCTCAGGATCATTTGTCAATCCTAATATCAATGTTGCATCAACCATATCCTATGGAAATAAACGAAATAAAAATAATTAAAAATATGAACATTTTATAACTTTCTTTTGTAATAGTCTTTTGAAAAAGCAACAAACCTCAGGCTGTTCTCCAAGACCTACTTCCTTTACTGGTAAACCCACAGATGATTCACCTCCAATAATTGATAATATTTTTAAATCAGAATCTTTAAGCTTAACTGGTTCCCCGATATTTCCAGTAAGTTGTCTTTGTGCTTTACCTTTTGCTGCCCGCGCTCTAGCTTGGTTTCTTTGATCACACCAAAGCTATAACATGTAATATAAAAGTGATGATACAAGAAAATATTATATGAAAAATTAGAAGAACATATGTAATAAAATTTTAAGTGTCAAATAGAAATATATGTAATATATAAAGTCATACTTTTTTCCAATTATCCACAGTCTTTGATGGTCCTTCTATAGAATTTAGTTTTCAGTTAAATGTTGCCATTGCTTATCGTGGGTTACTTTTCCTTTCGCTCCCAGTAATTTATTTGTAGCAAAAGCATAATGGTTTTGCATGTATGAAATTAGATATTCCATTTGCATATTGCTACTTTAGGAGCCCTTGTTTTTTTTTAGCAATCTCCATACTCAAATAAAATTAATGTTTTATTAGAAATAAGTACATCCAAAAGTAGAATATTTATCTATCATATTATGTGCACACAAATTTAACCAAAGTATATAAATAAGTACCGAGATAAGTACCTTATCTATAAATGTACATATAACCTAAAACACGATATAGATAAACGATTGTTTATCTATATTATTTGGTAAATAATTTAATCTAAAATAATCCAATTGCAATCTCTATCATATTACATACATACTTTAACCAAAGTATATAAATAAGTACCTTATCTATAATAAATGTACACATAACCTAAAACACGATAAACGATTGTTTATCTATATTATTGGGTTAAATTGGTAAATAATTTAATCTAAA